>NC_056583.1:745983-842571 GCF_018340385.1 Cyprinus carpio
AAACCTTTATTTCAGCATAATGAGGGAAATCCTGTACAGGGGGTTTTATTTGTTTTTATGTGGGATTAATTGTGCTTTTGTCAATGTCTTGCAATCCATAAGTGGATTAAACTAAGCACTTAATGGAGGAAGTTCTTCTGGTTTTACCTCCCAGTGACACGCTGCAATCAGCAGACTGCCAATCTTTTAAATTAATAATGAAATGATAACCCTCGTGTAAATCCAGACCTTCATTTGTGAAACAGAAAAGATCCAATATTATTGCTGGAACCCGCTGACTTTCATTTTTATTCAATATATTGGTAACACTTTATTTTAAGGTGTCCTTGTTACACGTTACATCTACTTACTATTAAATGATCAATTAATTATGCATAATTACATGCAAGTAACCCTAATCCTAACCCTATAGTAAGTACATGTAGATAATTAATATTGCTTAGTATATAAATGTATAATTACACTGTAACAAGGACACCTTAAAATAAAGTGTGACCAAAACATTAATCAAAACATGTTTTTGTGTGTTTAGATTACCTTAAGAATTGCTAAAACATTTCAAATGAGATGCTTTTATAAAATGTTACTTATATGCAAATGAGGCACTACATAATTAAAAATGCACACATTTGCATACATTACCAGAACATAAATCTGAACATTGGATCAACATTTTTTTGTAGTGTTTATTTCATTGCACTGCAGCTATTTTCGCTTGTAGACTTCAGTTGCAATTAATATCTTTTATGGGTTAATTCGGCAGCACTTACCTACACCAAATTTTACAGTTTTATTTCTGTCAATATTCTCAAGGTTTTTACTGAGGGGATTTTGGATTTCTCTTTTTTTATCATTACATAAATCAATTAGGTTATTTTAAAAATTTTTTTTCTGTATATTTTTTTAAGGTTTTTTTTTATGGTGTTTTGATGCACTTTTTTGGTTTTCAAAATTTTGCTGCCATTATAACACCCATTCAGTGCCTTTTTTTTTTTTTTTTTTTTTTTTTGTATTACTCCGATTGTATTCGTCTGAATAATGAAAGTCATATACACCTAGGATGGCTTTAGGGTGAATAAATAATGGGGTAGTTTTCATTTTTAGACACATTTGATAAATTAAACAAAATAAGGTGAGTTCATGCTTGAAAGAATAAAATCTGTCAATGTTATCTGAAAACTTGTTTTCCCTTTGAATTAATTTTAGTTTTCTGATCCCATCTGCGGATATTTGTTCTTGTTTTAATCTTAAACTCACTTCATTTGGCCACTTTATCAGAAACCAAGTCTTATGTCATTTCGCTTCTTAAGTAAATTGATGCTGATTTAAGAATCTTTTTGCATCTGTGCCGAAAAACATCTGTGATAAAAATACTCACTGTTTGCACCCTAGACAATTACATTTAGAGAACACATTAGCATTTCATTTATGGGTGAACTGTCTCTTTAAGTGCCTTGCTCAAGGGGATTGGAACCTGCAGCCTTTTTTCTGGCCACCAGCCCAGATCTGTAACCCCTAAACCACCCACGTCACTGTCTTTAGACGGGGTTTTATGATCGGCGGGATTAGGAAGAAAAATCAGCTCGGTTTGAAGAATTCGTTTTTTTGTTTTCCCCTGAGAAGCTTCGTTAGCATCTTGAGTTTGATTACGCTGAGGGCAAAGGCAGAAGTTTTGGAGGAGCATTTGGTGCTCTATTTACTATCCCCTCACCATGGAAAAATGAAAACAGAAAGTGTATCATTTCCAGATTGAAGTGGAGCCATTGCAATGGTTTGAAAATGACTTTTTCCCTTTTTCCCAAAACACACCGAGAAACATAAGGCAGCAGAACACAACCGTGAATCAGTGGAGGCTAAACTGTGTGTGTATTTTGAAGGTCAGCAGAAACAATAAAACCACTATCAGTCTGAATCATGTGATGTATATTATTCCATTACTGGACACCATTCACTGACTGACTGGAGAAAAATGATGATGTCACTATCTATCTATCTATCTATCTATCTATCTATCTATCTATCTATCTATCTATCTATCTATCTATCTATCTATCTATCTATCTATCTATCTATCTATCTATCTATCTATCTATCATCTTTCATCTATCTGTCTGTCTGTCTGTCTATCTATCTATCTATCATCTTTCATCTATCTATCTATCTATCTATCTATCTATCTATCTATCTATCTATCTATCATCTATCTATCTATCTATCTATCTATCTATCTATCTATCTATCTATCATCTTTCATCTATCTATCTATCTATCTATCTATCTGTCTATCTATCTGTCTATCTATCTGTCTGTCTATCTATCTGTCTATCTATCTATCTATCTGTCTGTCTATCTGTCTGTCTATCTGTCTGTTTGTCTGTCTTTGTTTATATACTATATGTGTAACATTTACATATTTTATTTTGTTTATAGCATATTTATTATACATATGAATATACAAAAAGGCTATATGTATGTGTGTGTATGTATATGTCTGTGTCTTCTGCTCACCGAGGCTGCATTTATTTGATCAAAAATACAGTTAAAAACAGCAGTATTGTGAAATATTATTATTTAAAGGATATTATTATTTATTATTATTTAAAGGATTCTTTGATTAACAAGTTAAAAAGAACAACTTTAGCTTAAAATGAAAATCTGTTCTGTCATTTTTTTTTTTATTGATTTACAGTTTTTCTCAGTGGCTTTGGTACATTTCTCGAATCATCCTTGACATTTGCAAAACAGTAAGTGCATTTCTCAAAACAACTGGTACAAATAGCAGAACACCGTGGATTACCTGCAAAAAGCCAGTCTCTTGCCCAAAATCCTTAGTTCAACTCTCAAAAAATAAATATCTGTGTCAATGAAAATGTCAGTGCCATCAGAATGACAAGTCCTTGTGTCATTGTGTACGGATAAGACTTAGTCGTGTTGTCAATATAACAGTGTACTCTGGAGGGATGTTCTGATGTAAACTATGGCAACACTTTGGATGACAGTTACTGTGTTGAACAGTATGTCATATGCTTATGTATGCCATATATCCATTTCAAAAGTACAAATTTACACATTACTGTATGTGAGATATTGATTGAAAGAGACTGGATATTCCTAGAATTCCTAGTTACACTTTTACTAGTAGTCTGACCAAAAAAACAAAACATAAATAAAATAAAAACCTTTACAATGTCATTGTGATATAGAAAGGGAAACAGAAATATGGGCACAAAGATGAAAATTAAAAATAAGTCCACTGTCAGAATGTGTAACTCTTGTGTTGTCCTCTATCTATACAGTAGATGCTTTCCAGCTGAAGATTCATGAGATGAACCTTTGAGCTGTTTCAGAGAAATGGTTTATCATCGGCTGTTGTCATTTGTTTTTATTAGTTATGTTTATTTTTCAAAATTCATGCCAAATTTACAAAAAGCCTAATAATAATGTGTAAAAAAATAAATAAAAAGTGCTTGGCTAGATTTTGCATTCAGTGACTTATACGATGAACTAAAGACTAGATTCTTTGAGGGGTAAGACTACTGCACAGAAAACTATATAATACATTTTGAGCAACATGACATTAGCAACTGATAATGTAGGAAACCGCAGATAAATGTGCATAATCAGTTGCACGAATGTACCAAAGCAATCGCAACTTGTTCAAAAGAATGAGAAACTGGTTTTATGATGTGTACAGATGACTAGATGATGTGGAGGGTGTACAAGTAGTTTTGAGAATTTCATTTCTGATTTGAAAAATGCACCAAAGTGACTGAGAAAAACTGTAACATCCTTGCAGAATGAATTTGCATATATATATTGTTGAGGTGTCTAGATCACACCCACATATTTATGTTTATGTATATGTGCATGTTTAACATATGTGTACTTTTTACAAAAAAACAACAACACATTAATATATAAAATTGCTATAATAATAAAATGTCAAGTTCTTTATTCTTTAATATGTGTATATTTAATTTTTTTTATGTGTATTATAATATACTGTATTTGATGGGATGTATAATGGATATGTATAATGGGACACTTTTGTGTTCCTCATATTGTTTTTGTGTGGCCCACGGCGCTGGTTTGTGGTGGTGTATGGGCTTAAAAATATAACGAGCCTTAAAATGCTAATGTATCAAACACACACAGGAATTTAGCGGTTGACTTGAGTTTACAGTGTATGGAACTAATTTGCGCTCCTGTTTTAGGGCTACAACCGAACATTGTAATAAGCCTGAGCCTGATTTATGTCCGTATGAAACCAGGCTGCACCCCAATTACAACACAACTGGATTTTCAATCATAACTTTTCACATTAACTCTAGTTGTGGCGATCAGCGAGTATTTGAATGCATGCACGGGAATTTTTAAGATAATAAATCTGTTTTGGTGGCATCCTCGCATGCGGCAGCATCCTGACGGATATGGATTCATACGTTCATTTCTCTGTTCTTGGGTCTCTCTTCTTAACCTCCGTTGCTCAACCAGACCTCGTTCCTGGCCCGTGTCCCATACCTCTTGTTTTTAATTTCTGAATGCTATATTACAGCGACTGGGCAGAGCCCCCAGTTTTTTCCATCTCACTTCTGTTTTTCAGTTTGGCGAGCTCACAGGAAGTGACGACGAATTATATTGTATGAATCCCATAAGGGAGTCCCCAGTTCATTATTATTATTATTATTATTATTTTTTGCAATGCTGAGCTCAAGTGTTTTAATTCTCACAGGAGCTTTAATAGCTATGAGACCTTACACAGTTATGTTTTATTAGCTCAAATCCTTGTTTATGCACGATCCAGCAGATATCTTGGAAGTGGAATAGTAATGTAATATGTTTAATATAATACGTTTAAATGAATTGCCATTTAGAAGTCAGTGTTTTCAAAGCAAATGATAGTAGACCAGTCACAATGGCTGTCTTTCCAGGAATGGTTTTGCAAGTGCACTGGCCTTTAGCACAGTTCTGCTCTCAGTGAGTCCCCAGTTGCTGGCTTATTGGTACATTTTCGATTAAATCTTCACTCTTTTGTTTCATCAGCATTTATGCATTTGGCAGATGCTTTTATCCAAAAGGATTTGAAATTGCATTGTATACATTGCATGCATTTCATCAGTTCATGCATTCTCTGGGAATCAAACCCATGACCTTGGTGTTACGAGAGCCACGCTCTACACTGCAAAAATGAGTTTGTTCTTTAGTATTTTTATCTTGTTTTCTGATACAAATATCTGCATTCTCAAATCAAGATGCGTTTACTTGAGATGCTAAATGACTGATGATATTCAATCTTGTTTTCTGAAAAAAATATCTTAATGTTTCTAAAAATAAGAAAAAAATCTGCTAATGGAGTCAGAAAAGTAAACTTTCCCTTTTTAATGAATTAGATTTCTTACCTCTTAGATAGAAATTATTTAGTTTAAAGCATAAGCTTACTTAATTTAGTTTCCCCCATAAAACAAGACTTAATATCTTTTCCTTTTGCATCTGCAGTATATTTGTCATGATATAAGATTGTTTAGATTTTCGTACTGGAAAACAAGACAAAGTTACCAGTTTACCTTTATTATTATTATTATTATTATTATTATTATTATTATTAATATTGTTATTATTTGCAGTGTAGAGGAATGTACTGTATTTTTAAATCAGTGTTATTTTCAAATCATTGAGATACTATAATAGTTTTTATTATTATTTTAAATTACTTTTTAATCTGATATTTTCTGTTTTCACTTTAATTTTAAAATGTTAGTAATTTTTGTAATTTTTAATATATAAGTCTGAGTTTTAATTTCAACATTTTTCATTTTAATTTTGAATTTCAGTTTTAGTTAGTTTAGTTAAACTAAGTAAAAAGTTAACTTAATAAAAAAAAAAATATATAATAAAATGTGTGTATTTTTTTTCTTTTAATATATATTATTTTTAAAAAAATTTATATATATGTTTTTTTTTTTTGTTTTATATATTTATTATTTTATTTAAAGTGTGTTAATTTTTATATTTTGTTTTTTTAAATAGTAATCAAAAGTATATGTATTTTTTGAAGAAAACAAGAAAAAAATCTCTTTGAAAATTTCCCTTTGAATTAATTAATGTTTCTTACCTCGTTAGTAGAAATTTTCTCCTGTTTTAAGCATAAACACACCTAAATTTATTTTATTTTTTTTACAGAAAGATATAATAATTTTCCAGTAAATATATCTTGATTAAAGATGGTTTAGATGTTTGTACTGGAAAACAAACCAAAACTACTAAATAAGGAAGTCTTTTTTGTTTGTTTGTTTGTTAGTTTGTTTTTGTAGTGTACAGGAATGTAGCTTTATTTATTTTTATTTTAGTATCATAGTACCTTTTTAATATGTCTTCTGTACCATTTTCATTTATTTTTATTTCAGTTTTGATTTCAATTATACAAATTTCAAGGTTTTTTTTATATATATACATATACTTGCATTTAGTTTTGCTCCACACAGTACATGCACATTGCTTGAACCAACCTGAAATATGCACATTTTTGCATTTTTCAAGTCCAAGAAATTTGAATATCTATGGCTAGTTGACTGTTGCATATCTAGTCCTATATCCGGGTATGAATCCCTGGAGTGGTGGATGACTTCCTCCACAATCCCCATGACTTCAGCAGTCAGAAGCCGCCGCAGGCGCCAGTCCACACACTACAGCCATTCACGCTGCCCAAACACGCCGCACGGCATACTGGGAAGGGCTAGCGGCGGGTGAGAGGGCCACTGTCTTCATGTTTATTCACTGAAAGCAGCAGACGTGGCTTTAGTTTGGTTATTTAAGGTAGTTTTCCTTCGAGGCATCTGAGAATGTTACAGTCGTTACAGACGCCTCTGTTTGCTTTGTGGCAACATGAGCACTCAGTCGCCTCACATTTATCTTAATTATCACATTGCCAGCAGCAAATAGAGAGCATTTCTGTGATATTAATGGTGTAAATGAAATAAACAGACTATTTTGGGCTTTCATTAACATTTTTGCACTTACGTAAAGAGCTGTTAGTCATAGATATGGGTTTATTTAGCTTATGCAGATCGGTATCGTTCAGGTTAATCTGGTCACAAACACCTGTCTTGACCTTAGGGTGAAGCTGCTTCACACACACACACACACACACACACACACACACACACACACACACACACACACACTGGCGTTTGTCTGGTTATTAAGTTCTGCCACCTGGATGCGGTGAGTTTATGATTGGTGTCATATGCCTTTCTTCAGATGTGAGCTCCATTTACTTAACTACGCCTCATTTGCTGCCACAACTGAGTTTAAAATGGGCTCTAAACCTGTTAAAATCAGCCGAGGGTTTGAGCTGAAAGCTCATGGGCTTTTTTAGGCAACACTCAAAAAGCTTTAAAATCAAGCAAGGGTTTGAGTTAAAGAGCTCTGGGACTTTTTAAGCCACATTCAGAAGTTACGATTTTACTGTCAGAATGCTATAAATGCGCTTTGCAGTCTCGTCAAATCAACTTTTTTTCTCATAATTGTGGTAAGGGATAATGGGACTTTTCTGGGGCAGGTAGATTGGAACCACATGATCAGTGTTTTATTGATGTTACAACCATCTGAGGATTTCATAGCAATATTGTTAGTAAATATATAATTTTTTAGGGATTTAGGGGTTTTGAGAAAAAAACTGATTAATTTTATATTAAAAATATAAATATAATATTTAAATTGTTTAATATTTGTATAATAATATTTTTAGATTTATTTAATATTATGATATGCTGTATATAAAATAAAACAATTATATTATATAATTCATATTATATATCATATATTTTGTATTTTTATTGATTTAGGTGTTTTGAGAAAAAAATTCGGATTAATTTTATATTAAATATAATATAAAAATTGTTTAATACATGTGTAGTAATATTTTTAGATTTATTTAATATTATAATATGCTGTATATAAAATTAAAAAAATATATATAATTCATATTATATATAATATATTTTTAGATATTTACTTTGATATATTACTAATTTACATTATTAGAAGTATGCATACTGCATAATTACTATAATTAGCTTATCAAACGAGTAGTGATGTACTATATGAAAATTGCATAAATATTTAGTCATATAATTACAATTACACACACAATAAAAGTAAATAAATAAATTATAAAATAATTATTATATAATATTAATTTTATATATAATATTCAATAAAATATATAGTGGTATATTTTAATATTTTTAGATTTATGATATTAATTTAATAATATTTAATATTACATATCATATATTATATTAATATATATATATATATATAAATTATATTTAATGTTATAAATTATATGTCGAATATTGATTTGATTTATTTACTTTGATACGGCATTAAATTACATAATTAAATGTACATGTACACATAGTGCATATTTAGTATAATTATGTACAAACAAACAAATAGTGATGTAATTATATTAGTATATAAGTATTTTTGTGATGTTTCCTGTGAGGTAATAGTGAACACTCTGTAGGGATCAAATGCATCTTGAATGCTATATACTGCATACTAGACCCTCATGATCTGTGTCTTGTTTCTGTCAGACCCAGCCGGTCCCGAACCCAATGTCCTTCTACATGCATCGCTCGCTGCGGTGCTTTCATCGCTTTAGAAGCTCAGCAACTCTTCATCGAGCTTGTCATGCTCTTCTTCACCTTCATGAGCTGACAGATGTCCTGCAGATCCTCTTCCAGATGGTTTCAGAGCAAACTGTTCCACACTTATAAGTCCGAAAGCTCATCCAGATCATTTCAGAAGAGTTTCAACATTGTTGCCATCTAGTGGCATTACTGGGTTTTTTACCAGCTCAGCCAAACACAACAGTGTTGTTAGTTTCAGCATGACAGCCTAAAGTGTGTTTTCTGACAGGTTACTCTGATCATTAGTGTGAATCTGAGTTTTCTGTGGCTCCCAGTCTGACCTGTTTGTGTTCCTCCGCTCTGGACGAGCATGACTAAAAAAACTAAAACTGAAAATAAAAAAAAAACAAATGAAATAAATGTAACCTGAATTGTTACACACACACACACACACACACACACACACACACACACACACACACACACACACACACACACTCTCTCACACACACACACACACACACACAAATGTGCACATAACAAAATGTAACTAAAATTAAAATAAAATCATACAAATATAAAAATTCATTAAAATAAAAAAATACAAATGAAAGCTACATTCATAAAAAATATAGGAGTATATAAATAGTACTAAATGAACACAAAGGTTTGGTAAAATATGTTTAATATGCTTAACTATTTTTTACTGATACTTTTCAGTATTAAATGATATTTATGTACAGTACAGTTCAAAAGTTTGTGGTTTGTGGTAATATTTTCAACATCTTCTGCTCACCAAGGCTGCATTTATTTGATCAAAAATGTAGCAAAAATGTTAAAATAATTTTAGAATTTAAACCAGCTGTTTTCTATGTGAATATGTGTTAAACTGTAATTTATTTCTGTGATGTGCAGCTGTATTTTCAGCATCATTACTCCAGTCTTCAGTGTCACATGATCTTCAGAAATCATTATAATATGATGATTTGCTGCTCAAGAAACATTTCTGATTATTATCAATGTTGAAAACAGTTGTGCTGCACAATATTTTTGTGGAAACCATGATGCATTTTGTTTTTCAGGATTCACAGATGAATAGAAAGTTCAGAAGAACAGCATTTATTTGAAATATACATTTTTTGTCACTTTTAATGCATCTTTGCTGAATAAAAGTCTTGCGGTCTTACTGAGGTAGTATATGTTTGGAATCTCGTCTCCCTGTCACTGGCTGTTTTTCTCTGTCTCTGACTGTGTCTGAGGTCAGGTTTGTTGATCAGGCGAGTGCTGAATGTGTCTCTGGGGATTCTGATAGCGTATCTGAGTAACCTGCTGAGCTCCAGACAGGTGATGAACACCTCATTTTATCCCCTGTGGATCGTCAACACGTACGGAGCCTTCGGCAGGTACCTCATCAGTCTCTGTCTGAGCTTGACATCTATAAACGGCTGCTCTGTATAAACCTCATCAGTAACCAGCAGATGGCAGAGCCGGTGCGCGTGTCTCTGACCACAGTGTCACTAAGGAGTACGAGTCCCTGTGTAAACCTGGAGCTCTGGACAGGAGACTGTGCCTCATCTAGCCGTATCACTACAGACTGGACTTGCTCGTGTGGTTCCCTGCTTTCAGGTTAAACAGAGAGAGAAGATGCACTGTACTTACCAGCAAATAAGCCTCAACTGGTCAAATTTGCATTGTTGATAGAAAAGAAGTACAGATAAGTTGAATCAGTGTTGCTATAAGTCACTATAAACATGTATTTTAGTTCCTGTAAGTCCAAAACAAACCCTTTAAATGAAATGCAGCACTGCATCAGTGTCTCATCAATGGATGCTCTGCAGTGAATGGGTGCCGTCAGAATGAGAGTCCAAACAGCTGATAAAAACATCACAATAATCCACAAGTAATCCACATCACTCCAGTCCATCAGTTAACATCTGGAGAAGACAAAAGTTGAAACAAATCCAGCATTAAGATGTTTTTAACTCAAATACATAGTCTATAATCCATAATAACACTTCCTCCAGTGAAAAAGTGTTCTGGTCTGAATCAGGAGAGAAATCTGCACAGATCAAGCAGCGTTTTAAATAGTTTTTAATTAATATGTGTCTGGATTTTGATGTGAGAGACCACAGCAGATGCTCTTTTTTCACTAGAGGAAGTGTTGTTATGGATTATAGACTCTATGTATTTGAGTTAAAAACATCTTAATGCTGGATGTGTTTCATCTTTTGTCTTCTCCAGATGTTCACTGATGGACTGGAGTGCTGTGGATTACTTGTGGATTATTGTGATGTTTTTTATCAGCTGTTTGGACTCCCATTCTGACGGCACCCATTCACTGCAGAGCATCCATTGCTGAGACACTGATGCAGTGCTACATTTCTACAAACCTGATGAAGAAACAAACTCTGTATCTCTGATGGCATGTGAGTGAACACATTTTCAGCAAATCTATTCCTTTAAAGCTACTGTAAGAAATTTTACCATGCATGAAATGTCACTTTTACCTGCAGATAGCATGTAAAGGGGTTTGGGATGTCAGATGTGTCTCAGCACTAGGCTTCGTAAACAGGCAGAAAGGGGGCAAGGCTGAAGGGGTCAGTGATCCATTTATTTATTAAGAAATACATAAAAATGTGATTCACACATGCAGTTACTTGAATACAACTCTTTTGTTATGAGGGTATTTTAGTTTCTGCATTTTGATATTTTTGGGGAGGGGGCATAAAGTAAACAACATCAGGGTGATGCAACTGTGCTAATATCATAATGAAGAAGAAACTGTTTTTATGAGGATTTTTTTAAAGGTTAGTACAGGATGTAAAATGTCATGTGGTGCAACTCCCTAAAATGTAATAATTTTTTGAATAAATAATTAGTGATATCTATAAATAAAACTTTTTTTTGAAAATAATAACTGTGCACATGTATTTAAGGTAGAAGGAAAATATGTATTTTTACATGATAGTTACACCACATGACATTTTTCATGTTTTTAAACATTTTTTTCAAAACCATATGAGACCATCATGAATATAAAGAAAACATTTTTTCATCTTGACGTGGAGGATTTGTCCTTTTGTTTATAGTAGACACTCATTCTGACTGATTGACCCAGTTTACAAAACAAACAAACAAAAAACAGGCGATTTTTCTGATGAATGCCTGTGGATGTGTTTGTCTGATTTGAAATCACTGCTGTCCCTCTCTCTTAATGAATTCTTCACCAGGAGATGAATTACACCCCAGTACAAAAAGCAAAGTCGATAGAAAGTGTTGAGATTATTTATAATCCTTATGTAATGCGCGCACAGCGATAATAATTCAGCTGCACAGACAAATGAGATCATCAATCTTCTATAGAGTGTGTAGAGAGAGTCTCTCGGTTTCTCGAATGTGAAGTTTTACCCCTCAAGGCGTGAGAGTTCGATAACGGTGAGCTTTAAGTGAAAGTGTGTTTATTTCTGACCTCTGAACAGCTGCGTTGCACAGGAACCTCTGAGAGAGATGTGATGTACTAGTTTAGTGTGCTGTGAGGGAGACTGTAATACAGTGTCTTTGTCTCTCTCAGACGTTTGAGCAGAGCGAGTGGGTTATTCACACAGCCGCAGACTGCTGGCTAATTCTTTCTCTAATGGGGCACAAGCCGTTCCAGCACAGAGAGAAGCCGAGGTAAAACTCAATACTAAACATCAGATACACAGCTCAGGGCATGTACTGTACATATGACACTGCATTTACATTACAAATTAAAATAATGTAGGAAGAAACAATATTATTATTGATAATAATAAAAATAATATAATAATAATGACAAATTACTGTTCTATTATTTAATATTTTCTCCTCATTTTTATTCCCTATGAATGAATTAAATTATTCCCATATTATTATTATTATTATTATTATTATTATTATTATTATTATTATTTATTATTAATAACAACAAATTATACTACTGTAATTTACAATTTTCTTTTAATTTTTGTTTCCTAATACAATTATTTCCATTTACAGGTATTTTTGGTCAAATGTTCAATTAATAATAATTAATAATAATAATATAATAAGTACACATATATTTGTTATAATTATAATAATAATAATAATAATAATACTATTATTTTTTAATATTTGCTTTTAATTTTTATAACCTATAAATCTATCAAATGTTGTGTTATTATATAACAAATATATAATTAACAACAACAACAACAACAACATTATAATAATAATAATAATTATTATTATTATTATTATTATTATTATTATTATTATTATTAATAATAATAATAATAATAATTTTTATTCCCTACAATGATTAAATAATTCTAATTTCCAGCTATTTTCAGTCAAATGTTTAATTAATAGTTTTTTATTATTATTATTATTATTATTATTATTATTATTATTATTATTATTATTATTATTATTATTATTTATTTATTTATTTATTTATCTATTTTTGGTCAGTAACATAACAGTATTATGGCAAACTTGTTCTTAGAAACAGTGATTAATGAAAGTGCAAAACCTTTGATCTGTTTTAAATACAATGAACACTTGAAGAGATTGCTTTGATCTTTTGTTTTATTGTGCAGTTACACTCATGCATCTTCTAAGTCTGCATACCTTTCCAGGTCACTTTACATGCACATGCCTGTGTTGGAAATGATATCAAAGTCTTCTTCTCATTGTTTGATCAAAGTTCAGCTGCTCTGAATGCAGCGAGATGTGCGAAACTACACAAACATTGCTTTCAGTTTCCTTGAATGTGAAAGTCCTCTTCTGCAAGTGACCTCACATGTCTTCTGAAGTTAATAAGCTCAAACATGCATCACAAAAAGTTGGAATTGATGCATTTGTGGTTTCAGGTGGATACTAGGAGAGTATTTCCGCTATAAATACAGACAGCCAGTTTGTGTTTTTTTTGTATGTCACACACTGAAATCTATCCTATCTGGGTTTGACAAAACTGTGCCAAAGACGATCTGTTACATAAGAGATTTCTGAAGGCAACTCTTCTGTGTCTCTGAGGAGCAGAGCATGTGTTGTGAATCCAGGGCTGTTTCAAGCCTGCCAACAAAAACAGCCCGTTTCTGCTATTAATATGATTTCGAGTACAATCAAGCGTTACAATCTTACAATTCTTGTTGAATGTGAGAAAAGGTAATACAGATTTCTTTCCAAATAGCCTAGCTCACAGCTGATGAGTAACTGATTTTCAGAAATTGTTTCTACAGCTTTGTCAATATCAGGTGGTTCATCTGATTAACACGTTTTTTCTTTTCTTTTTATGAATTGCTCTGTTTAAGCATTCCAACCAATCCAACTCATCAAAATAATAAATTATTCCCCTAAAATGTAATTAAGTTATTTCCTTTTCCAGCTATTTCAGTCACTATCTTTTTATTATTATTAACAACATCAACAAATAATAGTACTATTATTTAATATCTTAATATTTATTCCTTAATTTTCCAGCTATTTCACTCAAATGTTCAGTTAAAAGTATAATAATAATAATAATAATAATGCTATTATTATTTTATTTATTTTATTAAATTTTCTTAATTTTATATCCTTAAAAACGAATGAACTTATTCTCATTTCCAGCCATTTTTTGTCAAAATTCCAATGAACATATTATTATTATTATTATGAACAAATAACAAATAATTATAATACTTATAATATTTATTTCCTAAAAACTAATTAAATTATTCTCATTTCCAGCCATTTTTGTCAAAATTCCAATGAACATATTATTATTATTATTATTATGAATAATTAACAAATAATAATAATTATTATAATATTTATTTCCTAAAATTAATTAAATTATTCTCATTTCCACCCATTTTTCCAGTCAAAATTCCCATGAACATATTATTATTATTAATAATTAACAAATAATAATAATAATAATAATAATAATAATAATAATAATAATATTTATTCCCTAAAAACGTATATAATGATTCCCATTTCCAGACATTTTGGTCAAATTTTCAATAAACAGTATATTAATATGCAGATGATATTCAACTTTATATTTCTTTTAAGCCCCGTGAAATTACGACATTATCTCTTCTTTTAAACGGTAAACTCTATAAAAGTCTGGATGGCAAACAACAGAAGTACTTATCTCGCTCCTGCTGGTGTTCTCTCTAACATGATGGAAACTCTTGGCCGCTTATCGCATTCGGTTAAACCTTCCCTTCCTAATTTAGGTGTTGAGTCTTGATCAACATGTTGAATACCTGGTTCAAAGTAGTTGAGAAACATTGCCAACTTAATGCCTTTTGTGTCTAAAGTGGAGAAGGAGATGATTATTCATGCTTTTATTTCCTCCCTCCTCTCTTTTTAAATGTCTTATTAATTCATCCCTGAAACGATTACAAGTGGTCCAAAATGCATCTGCTAAGCTTTTAACCAAGTCATCAAAGAGATCTCATGCAAAACCAATTTTAATGACTTTACATTGGCTCCCGGTCAAATTTAGAATTCAATTTAAACCTCTTGTGTTGCACGGTCAAGCTCCTGTTTATATAAATGAGTAGCTGCAGAAATTTGAGATCCTCCAAACAGATCTTGCTAGTTGTTCCTCGCTCCAGATTAAAGACAAAAGGTGTAATAACAATAAAGATTGTATTTTAATAATCCAATCCGATGCAGCAGTATTGGCTCAACTCTGTTTTTCTCCAGTTGGCAGATGAGAGGAGTGTTCAGAAACCTGTTTGAAATCATTATCTTTGCTGTTTTGTGCTGAAATGGTTTATGCTCCTGTTTGATTGGAGAACAACATACAGTAGTGTCTCTTGTACTCACGGTGCTGAGAATAAAAACAAGCACCGGCACACAGGATATAAATACAAACACTTTAAAAAATCAATAATAAATACGGACAATACATGCGGAGATGGGCATGTACAGTACAGATTGGTGTGTGATGCAGAGCTGCTTTGAGGTAGAAACTGGAGCAGATAACGCAAGCATAAATAGAGCAGTGCAAAAATAGAAAACCTAAAATAGACAATGCATAGAGAGCTTGGAAAAATAAACTGAAGTCTGCTGACAGACATCATCAGCTCCTGCAGCACATGACTCCTCTCTTCTCCCATATTCTACATTTGAAGTATAATGGAAAATAAATGAAAATGAATAATACTAAATTAACACAAGATTTACAGTCCTCATTTCAGTCTATTATTCCTGTCCTGCCATTTCTCACTTACACAGAACTATATGCGAAATTGTCCAAAAGTTTGTTAATTTTTATTATTATTATTATTATTTTTTTTTTTTAGGACATCTGTGAGCTAGTAATACATTTTAAGAGAGAGATTTAAGGTACTCATTTGACAAGATATAAATAGGAAATAGTAGAATAACTTCTCTTTAAAAATATAATATAATATAATATAATATAATATAATATAATATATAATATAATATAATATAATATAATATAATTAATGTAATGTAATGTAATGTAATATTATATTATATTATATTATATTATATTATATTATATTATATTATATTATATTATATTATGAATATAATCTTTCCAAAGCATGCCACATCCTTTCTGGATAAAATATGTAAGAACAATTGCTATTAAATATATAATATAATATAATATATATATAATATAATATAATATAATATAATATAATATAACATAATATAATAATATAATATAATATAATATAATATAATATAATATAATATAATATAATAAAATATAATATAATATAATATAATATAATATAATATAATATAATATAATATAATATAATATAATATAATAATTAATTTAAAGTGGGTTGCATCCTTTCTGGATTTATGTAATTGTTCTTAAAAACCAGAATGTAATATAAACCCATGAAGCTCTTAGCAGAGTAGATCATCAAATCTTCAGGAATAAGCTGCAGCTCTGAACTGTTGAGTGTAATGAGGGCCAGTTGGCATCGCTGGAGTCCACATACATAAGACTGACCATCAGTGTGGCTTGAGCGTCTCTAAACTGATCTCTCACAGTCTCTGAGCATCTGTTTCTGCTAATTATCCCACATCGTTACATGGAGCCATTATAGCCACTGGACAGATCCTTTATTTGCACCGACACAGAAAGGAAGGACTCGAGTCCAGTAATTATATTGAGAAGGGACAGCATGTCTCCTAACATGTCTCCAGGCCCTCCAAATCTGATACGTTAGACAGAGCCTGAGTAAGGAAGAAATCAATTAGAGTGTAACTATAGCAACTGATCCGAGTGACAGGTGTAGGCTAAAAATGACCTTTGTGGGATCATCATCATTTAGTGTAATTCATGAAAGCAGCAGATGGTAAGAAGGAAATCTTAAGGTTGCAGATATTAAGCACATACTTAGTGTAGTAGACATGTCTATTTTTTAATTGCCAAGGAATGATTTGATAGTATGATTAAGACAAATAAGAGCTTTTTTTAGTCATGTGAGTCACTATTGGCTATACATGTCCTGAAGCTAATGTGATGAGCTCTGTGATGAAAAACCGGTGTTATATTGTTCACATTTCACCACGAGGCATATCTTCAATACGAGTCACACAGTCAGACTTTTGACTGTCATCATAAAGTCTGGTTCGGTTTATAGCTTATTCCGGCCAAGATGTTTATGCTTGCTTGTCTGAATGAAATGCAGCATAAGCATCTTGCTATTTTTCTGTCCCTTTCACATTATGAGAGCACTGTACTGTTAAACTGACCTTGAGCTCGATCTGAAGAGGGCTGTAAAATGTTGGAGCAATCTGATCAAATTTACATTTGAGATGATTTTATCCAAAGTATGGAAACCTGTTTTCGCCACAAAAAATAAATAAATAAAATAAACAGGTAATTGTGACTTTAATCTCACAATTTTGACTGAGTTTACATCTCGTAATTATTTATTTCTGCGATGGAATAAAAAAAAATAATAAAATAAAAAAGGTAATTGCAACTTTTTTTTTTCTCAATTCAGGCATTTTTCTCACAAATGCAAATTTATATACAGCTAATTGTGAGAAAAGTCACTATTACTACCTTTGTCATTTTTTATTCCGTAGCGAAATGGCCTTACTGGGATACTGACTGATCTACTACAGTAAGTTAAAACAAATGGTGTTTAAAAACTCCTGCTGATAACTTGGTTCATTCATTGTCAAGCCATCATGACTAAAACCAGGTGGCTCCAAACTTGGTCCTGTAGGGCCAGGGTCCTGCAGAGTTTAGCTCCAACTTGCCTCAACACACCTGCCTGGAAGTTTCTAGTATGCCTAGTAAGACCTTGATTAGCTGGTGTGTTTGATTAGGGTTGGAGCTGAACACTGGAGACCCCTGGCTAAAACTAATCTTGGTGTGCGTTCACAATAACACTGCGCCTTTAAGGGAGCTTTGTGTTCCAACAAGTGGAGAGTGAGAGCGAGCGTTTGCGCGCTGCTAGGATGCGCTCGGTGTGCGCGTGGCCAACTCTTCCACTGATTATTGACAATGCGCCCTGCGCGCGTGCACTACCACGCTGCTTAGAGGAGTGAGGTGAATTCTTTCTTTCAGAGCAGGTGCACAGGTGCGTTCGGGAGGCAGCTATCAGAGACGCTTTTTCCTTTCTAAAATAGCAGCAACTAATTGTTGGACCAGTTGCGTAAAACGGAGCGACACTGCGAGCCGCGGAAGCAGGTGCGCTGCTCGCACTCTTTATTTGACGGAGCCCTTAAGTCATGCGCGCGCTTATTGATGAAAAGTTAATTCACGCATACTAAGACACAGACTACGGGAGAAGTGAACCGGATAGTCGCTGCTCATTAATTACTCGTCGCACGTTCGCACGGGGAATAAGCAATCATAATGTCGAGGAAGAAAGCGGTCAAAGGAAAGGGGGGTTCGAATACACCGAGCTCATCTCCGAACAGCGATAAAGAGAAGGGTAAGAAAGTCCCGGTGTTCTGAAATATTCGGTGTCTGAGATTTTCGGTGACGCTGGGCGGAGCTTACATGAATATTCATGAGTTTCCTGTTTCGCGTTAAAGCGACTCTGAAAATATTAGTACGTTGTCACTGAAACATAAACGATTTTCAAAAAGGTATGTTTTAGCGTAGAATGACATTATGCTTAGTGTATTGTTGTTTTTATTACTATTGTTAATATGCAAAATAATTTAAAGATTGTGATTGTCGTAATGATTTTACCTGAGGTAGGCTATGCTCCAAATGAGCCTACAACAATTAAGCATTTTTATAATATTCTTATTTTACATAAATAAGAGTCCTTAAAATGTGTCGTTTAATAACTGTTCCAAAATGTATCTGTTGTGCCATAATAAAATGTATGATGATTATTCTGTGTCATTCCTAATCGTTTGCTCAATCATTCAGAAAAATGTTTTTAATAACAAAAGCGAAAGATGAATGTTTTTTTTTTAATGTACACATGAACTGGAATATAAACATTCTTAATCTCTGTATTTATTTATTTATTTGTCTAAAAAAAAATATACATTTAGTAGATAAAATGCACTATATAGTTAAACAAAAATGTACAAATGTCTTTATACACTTTATTTTTGTATTTAATCATATACTGCATTGTGGTGCACTTGAAAATCATTTTGACTCAAATGTGTATTGGTCAAGTTTTGAAATCCACAACCTTGCAGTACTTTAAATTTTTTTTGCTTATTTTCTACAAACTTATAACAATTAAAATGTTTTGTAGTTTAATAGAAAATGGCTAAATCAAAACAGTAATTTGTATATTTTCATTTCAAAGATAAAAGTAGATTGCTTTTGCTGAATAAAGACTTCAACTGATTCGGTGTTAAAAGTTTTATTAACCGATGTGGTGAAGGCATTACATAAATGACATTTACAACACACCTGTTTAAATATAAAATACATGGTCATGTTTAAAAAGAAAACAAACAAAAAAAAAAAACAGGTGAAAGCTACTCAAGGATGTAACAACTTGTATATGTGTTCAGGGATAGGCCTACTGATCAACATAAGCAAGCACATGTTATATGATTTCTGTTGTAAGTAAATTATTAAATACATTATTAAAGTAAATTCCTATATTGAACAAGAAATGGCAAACAGAAATTTATACACCATGAACAAACTCAATGAAATCAGTCTAAATGTTGGGAGAAGAAACATGCTTCCAAATCAATGGGATCATATTGTTTATACCACTGCAGAATAAGCCATTCAAGAATTACCCACATGTTTTTAAATATTATTTGAATATCCACCAACATGATCTTTTTTTACAAAACCCTTTATCCATGAAACATGTTTTATTAGGTTGTGCTTGGTTGATTACCTCTGATTATCTTGATTTCAAAAGTGTGGGATTTCAGGAACAAATATAGTAAAACTTTAAAACTGGTTAAATAATACAACATTTGTATCAAATAGTAGGCTATACAAGTTTTTTTTTATTTGCATATGATTTGTTTAACTATTACACTGATAAAGTACACATCCACCATCCCCTGCATCAGATAAAAAAGCTAAAGTTAATTCTGAGAACGTTTACGCATGTCTTTATGTATGTGTGCAATAGTGGACTCATATATAACTTGACAAAAATATAAACTCTCCCCAATTAGGAGAGCTTCTGCAAACTAGGAAGAAAATAGCAGGCAGAAGTGCAAGTATCAAACTCTGCTGATTTGTAACAGATATATTCATTGCAAACAAACAGCTTCTCCACATTAACTGTAGACTACCATGCACTTCCATGTGACCCCTTTTTTAAGGAGAAAAAAAAAAGTTAAATAGTTGTTTACTACATAAGAGTCTTTTATATCGTTTTTTCATTTCTCACCTTACAGTCTTACAATACAGTGAGCAAGTTTGTGCCACCATATGCTACACAACTTCAAACGACATACTTATCAAATGACATACTTTTAATAGCAAAACAGAGGAATATGAGAAAAATATTTAACAGCTGGCTGGCCAATTTACTTGTAGCGTATTCTAACGATAGGCTGCTTCTGGCATCAGTGGCTGTAATCGTTGAGTAAACATTTAAAACAGCAAAACAATAACATTTTGTGCACAAACGAACAATTATATTCAACGTTTGCTTATCTTCGTTAGAAGCTGAAACGTAATTAACCTACCTTGTTGAGACAGTTTTTGTGATCCGGTGAAAACGTACTAATATTATCAGAGTCGCTTTAACGCGAAACAGAAACTCATGAATATTCATGTAGCTCCGCCCAGCGTCACCGAAAATCTCAGACACCGAATATTTCAGAACACCGGCTTAAGAGTCTCTTTGTCGCGGAACATGTAGTCCCTCTCTCAGCAGCAGCGGGGAATTCTACGACATCGCCTTCAAGGTACACTACAAGCCGCTTTCAACAACGCGAACCCAATGCAGTATGGCAAGCGGTTTATACATGTAGTTCTTTATGTGTTTTTATGTTACTTGTGTTTAAATATATCTACTAAATTACATCTCAGAGCGTCCATTACATACTAACACTTATTTCCTTTCTACTAGCTCTAACTTTTCTCACTAGTGTTAAGTAGCCTGTAACTATTCCATTGTTTCATTGCAAAACCATGGTATATTTGAATTTAATTTACCATTAAGAATATGCAAATTATTTAAAATTTCAACTAGTATCAGTTTCTCACTAGTTTTTATTCAGTGCTTATTCCCCTTCTACTAGTAATGATCTCAGTGGTATTAAGTAACTATTACATTGTAACTGGTAATAGCGTGTTTTTAGTTTTACAGTGACTAGTTCACTAACCATTTAGTCTGATTTTCCAATTCTAACTGCATCGATTCAATTTGTCACTAGTTCTCATCCTTTCCATACTAGTACTTATCCCATTTCTACTAGTCAGTATCTTAATAGTATCAAGTAACTATTCTATTACAACTAGTAAAAGTATTTTCTTTATTTACTGATAAGTAGTGATTACTAGAATATTTGAATTTCACTAACCATTCAGAAGAAAATAAAGTATTCCAGTTCTAGCTAGCATCTAGGCAATGTGTCACTAGGTCCAGTTGTTGAATAGGCACTAGTTGTTATTAGATTAATTAATAATATTGAAAGATAAGCACTTATAACATTAACAGTAGATAATAGTAAGTTTTTACTATTACATTTTAAAGGGGAACATGGCTTGCCATACATCTGTATGCATATGTGAGCATAAATAGTTTGCCAGCATAAACATGGAAACTGTGTTATACAATTTATATTTTATAGCTCTGATGATTGTGTGCAGCTTCACTAGTTTGTGGCTTTTATTTGTGCTACAGTATTTAAAAACAATGCAGTGCTACCCAGCTGCCCCATATGGACGAGAATTACGCGCTACGTTTGACTGAAGTTAAGCGCGTGCTCTAATTGAACAGCTGTGTCAATACAGATAAGCTGGAGCACAGCTACTGGGTTATCCAGCCTGACGCAAGTATGCTCACTTACTTGAATTCAACACTGACGTATTCGGATTTCTCCAGCCACATTCTGCATAATAAGATGTTTTGAGCTTTGCACATTTAAGCTGAAATGTTTAGGTGACTCTGATGTGGAAGACAGTTTGATCTGGTGAATTATGCATTTATATAATCACTCCTTGATGAATCATATGCATAGCTTATTCATTAAATGGCATCAAATGCAGTAAGGAATGGTCAGCAGTCATTTACGAGAGGCGCAAGCATAGCTTTCCCAAACTGATCCTGCAGCTCCATAAACTTAAACCAGTGTTTCCTAACCTGTTTTGTACCCCACAACGCCATCAGTGAGACTCAAGAACCCCAAACCAGAAATTTGAACTCATATTATGCTGCATTTCATTTAATTCATTACATTTGAAGGAAGAAATCTCTTCAACTACCACCAGCAGTTGCAAACATTTCTAAAACAATTATCTTGTAAACTAAAAACAAGCAATGCTGTTCATGGAAAATGATAAAGTATTTTTTTTAATGAGGCTTTAATGAGACACCTGAGCTTGTCTGTGCATCACAAGTTTAAGGGGAATCAAAAAGCCTAACAGTGAATTTATTTAGAAATGAAGTTTAATTCTAAATAGTTTTATACACAGGAAAATCTGTTTACTTCAGTGTTATTTTAGTATTATTGAGGTAATATGCTGTTCGTTTTATTACAGACGTCCCATTCTGGTGCCTGCATCAAATTCAGTTTACAAAAGTGATTTTATATCCACTGAACGCATATTACTGTAACTGCAAGTAAAGTTTCTACATCTTTCAAATAACTTTAGTGAAAATAAAATGTAAAAATATTGGTGAAATATTGTTTCATGGTCATTTAGCGTGATGCATATATTAATGTACAAATGAAGCAACATTATTATTCTTACCTGTATTTATTAAAATATATAAAAGATTAAGTGACTACATTTTGTGATTAAATTATACTCAATTTTATAATATTTTAAATGATTAAAAACATCTAATGAATCTTGTTCTAAATATGCCTGACTTTTTTTGGTATACAAACGATTGTTACACTGAAGTTCCTGTAAATCATGGTAAAGATGTATCATGGTCATTATTTTTTTGCTCTTAAAAATAAAATGAGACACATTCTAATGTATGAAAAATATCTCTCTCTATCCTCTAAATTTTTAAAGTAATTTTTATTTGTATATTTTCTGTTTTCATTTCAATTTTAAAGTTTTTTTTTTGTTGTTATTTTAGTTTTTTTGTAACTTTTTGTAATGTATTCTTATTGTTTTTATATTTTTATGTCTGTATAGTTTTTATGATTTTTTTAATTTTAGTTTTAATTGTTTTAATACATCAAGTTAAACTAAATGAAACTAAATGTTTCCTTGCAACTACCTTATTTTATCATATTTTATTTTTGTTTAAATATATATTTTATATAATATATTTTATTTATATATTTTTTTTTACATTTTTTTTTTTATTATTAGTTTTAATTAATTGGAATAGCCCTGCTTCCTTCAGGTAAAATCACTGGTTTGGTGTACTAAGTGTGTAGTTTTGTTCTAATCTCAACTCGCTGCAAGCAAACCCTCTCTTCTCTCTCCGATATTCCTGCCTTTAATCTTTACGGCCTTGAAAAAGTCTTTCTAAGAGCTGCAGGGAATGAGACATAGTTTGATTGAAGCACTGATGGAAAGATGAGAAGTTATTTGTATCTTAATAGAATGAATAAGAGGCGGGGAAGATGAGAGGAGAGATGCTGGGATAGATTGTGTTTTGCTCCGTCTTTCATATGTCTTTCTGTCCAGGTAATGCTGGTTGGTGACTCTGGGGTGGGGAAAACCTGTCTGCTGGTTCGCTTTAAAGATGGAGCGTTTCTGGCTGGGAGCTTCATCTCTACAGTCGGTATAGACTTCAGGGTGAGTAGAGAATTAGAAATACATGCATTAAAATATATACACTAATATACACTCAAAATTTGGAATAATTAAGATTTTTTCTAACGCAACAGAGTATTGCATTGAAAAAAAAAGAATTCTAAAGCTGATAATTAAGCTTAAATAATAAGGACAATTCTATTTTTATATTTTATGATGTTGTTATTGTTATATTTATTTTACTGTATTTTTAATCAAATAATAGCAGACTTGGTGAGCATTAAATACGTATTTCAAAAACATTAAATTCAAATTATTCCAGTCTTTGTAATTATTCTGGAAGTGTAAATGCATGCATTTTTTAATCAGCTTTAGAATTGTTTATTACTTCAATGCAAACCTCTGTTGCATTGTAGTCGAACCATGCATTTATGCTTAAAAATGCATACATTTATAAAGCTTCAGAATTAATTGTCGTTTATTATTTCAATACAATCCTCTGTTGCACTGAAGGATATGAAATATACATGGATTAATGCATATAATGCATGCATTTTTTTATCAGATTTAGAACTCAGAGTTGAGTATTATTTCAATGCACTGTCTAATAGGACTCATTTAAGTAAAAATCAATTGGTTCATAAAATGAAATGATGGCAGACAGTTCTGTCTTTATTTTCTTTGTCCTTATGAGCACTAAAAGGCTTGTGCTTAGCTACTATGAAGCAGCAAAACCATAAGACGTTACATCTGGCAATGAAATAGGCCATTTCTGTGTCTCTTTTCTTTTATATCAATAAGAAAGAATCCGTCATTATCTATCGAAGCTCCTCAGGGCTTTTATTTTCAGAACAATTTTTAAGAGCACTACAGACAGACGACACAAACTGATGAATGATTTGGCGTTCCTGAGACAGCTGTGCATCATTTCAACTCTTCCATTACTTCAGTACAGCCAAAGGCAAAGAAAGCTTTTCACAAACCCAGTGCTCTATCATTTACGTGAACTAATCTACAGGACATGACAAAGTGTCTTTGTGTTCAGACTGCTTTGGTCAATGAAAATCTGAAAGGATTTCTTTAAAGGTTTCTCTTTAGATGGAAAGTGAATCTATTCATATTTCATAAGCTTTTACGTTTTTTAATCAATAGTAATATGCTAGATTGAGTTGTTGTTTTTGTTTCAATCATATTCCCACTCTCTATCTTCAAATAATTTAATTCTCAAAATGCATTCAAAATCTGTGTAGTCTATTTGCATTTCACAGAATTGTTATTTTGTACATCATAACAGTATTTTTCAACTTAAACCATACTGTATCTGATAAGCGACTTCTCAATAACAAGTAAATGTGGAAAAATGTGTATGGTATTACTGAATCTATCCCTTTTTATTAATTAAAAAATAAATTATTTGAGAAATTCTGATATTTCATATTACAAATGAAACACACTTAAATGTATATGTGTGTGTGTATATATATATATATATATATATATATATATATATGTGTGTGTGTGTGTAGATATATATGAAATATATGAAATCTATACCAACATTTAACTTGAATTTTATAATACATGGAAATTAAATTCCTACAAACCTACGTATTTATTTCTAACGAAACAACATCAAAACAACATAAATATTACTCTAAAAAGTTTTCAAACAAAATAAATTCATTTCACTTGCATAAACTTTTACTTTCAGATGAAAAAAGGTTAATGAAAAAATGCTGCAGTGGTTAGTACATAGGTGTGCGTATTCATGTTTATCAACAAAATTCAGTCCCAAAAGTGTGTAAGATATGAGGAAAATGCTGAATAGAGTTTACAAAGGGTTTTTGAGACTTAATATAATATCATAGATAATTTAACAAAAAGTGTTTTTGACACTTATGGTACTCCATACATAACTGGGTCAGAATGACCCGAACACAAAACATGTAAAATTTTATTTTTTAAATGGTTCTATCTTTAAAAATAAATAAATAAATAAATAAATAAATAAATAAATAAATAAATGTGTATTTTGAGTGTCTTAAGGCATTTGAAAAGTTTTCTTCCCTTACTAATATCTATGTATTTTTTAGAAATTTTCATGCATCTCTTCCAGGTCAAAATTGACCCGAATGCATTATGAGAGTTAATGTCTTTTCTCTAATTGCACTGGCGAATAGGTTTCCCAAACACTCCTGTCTACATCTGTAGTCCCAAAACTGTAGTCCCCCATTGTTTGAAGCAGTAATTGACTTGTCGGATTGGCAGAAGCAGCGTTTGTGAGGCTGTGCTCTGTAAACAGTGATACAGAGGAGAGACTTTATGCTGTAATTGAGCCGTTTCTTCTGTAATCCCTGTTATCCTCTCACACACGCTTTAGACCTGCGATCCGTTTCAGTGTCTTTGAATCAAGCTAAATGTTACTGACAGAATTTGTACTTGTCCTAACTAACTACGGTTGGGAACCGAGAACCAGTTTTTTGAAAAGAACTGGAAACGTGAGCAATTTCTAAGTTTCGGTTCCGAAAACAGTTCTGGTGCGACACATGACCAAGTGCTGTGAGCAGCCTTGCGCTGTTGTTCTGACGATTTGGGATTTCCCGTAAAGGATGTCACAAACCAAATAACAGAAACGCTGCCCTGCCTCTTTAATTACTGAGCACATTGTTTCTAATGACGCACATTCCACAGACGTGCGCGCCGCATTGTGTCTTTAACTGCCGAACACTTGCACCTTTGATAACAATGCACGTCGCCACTAAATTACTTAATATTTGTCCCATATTGTCATTAATACACATACTGACTTCAACTTGGACAACTAAATAAATAGACTGCTATTGTTATGTAAGTATGAGGGATAGATTATTTAGTGTACATGTCATTTCAAGAGTGATAAACAAAGTGATAGAAAATATTTATTTTCATGCATTTTAAATGTTTAAAGATGTGGAAACCACTCATTGCATCACAGCATCTCCTGACTGCATTATTATTTGTAAAATAGGGGCTTTATGGAATGTGTGTATACATGGTTATAAGTATAACAGTGTATATTTCATTAATTTAGGGAAATGAACAAATGTCTTAGCCCTCAAGGGACTATTTGGCCAACCAGCTTAATCCTGCTTGAAAAGCAAAATGTTATTGATAGTGTAAAAAACATCAACTTTGAAGCACATGCTGATTGATGGACTTGCATTACTCAACATTACTTACTACCTTCCAGCAACACTACATTCAATGAAGGTAAAATAGTAAAAAACAATAATAGTACATTTAAATGGAATCGGAACCGGAAAATTTGTATACCGTAATATACATGTTGAATTTTGACATTGCCAACCTTTAAATGAAGTTGACAATAAGTAATAAACAGTATTGAGTAGTTGAGTTTTGTGCATTTTTCCTTACCACTATTTTTTTTAATAGTTGTTTAATGATTTTAATGGAACCGGAATCTGAAAATTGTTAACGATTCCTAACCCTATAAATAACTGTACACTATTTTGCATATTACATGACTTTGTCAAATAAATGAACTTGAAGCATTAATGAAATATGTGCATGCAGTCTGACAGATCTTTATGACTTTGAATGCATTAACAAAACATGCAGGACAGTAATATTACAGCTGCTGAATTTGGAATAAAAAGAAGCTGTTCATGTGTCACTTGTAATCTTTCTGTCCTTGGAGTTAATAGAAAATTGATTTTACATAAATAGTTTGGCGGACTAATAAGTGACCGTAATAAAGTCTCTTCATCTTTGTTATTGATCGACAATATCTGTGGCATGCTGTTGATTATCACAGAAAATAATGTTGACTGTCAGTTTTTGAACATAAAGGAAGCAGAGAAACAGAACTGTGAATGTAAAAGAGAATAGAATGGCTAGCAAAATAGGTTCTTGTTAAGTTTAAATATGTATGTTCAAAACGTCCAGTTTTAAAAACTTCTGTCACACTTTAGTTTGGGGTCCAATTCTTACTATTAACTACAACTTTTGCCTCAATAAACTCCTAATTTGCTGCTTATTATTAGTTAGGTAGTTGTTAAGTTTAGTTATGAGGTAGGATTAAGATATCTACAATATGATCATACAAAATAAGGCATTAATATGTGCTTTATAATTACTAATAAACAGCCAAGTAATATGCATGCTAATAAACAACTAGTTAATATTAACTAGTTCAACTTTTGACTCTGTATTGCCTTGTACTCTGCTTAAATTCTATGACTCTCCTCATTATTCTAGATGTTTTAATTCCTCTACTGTCAAGTCTTTCAATGATGTGTATTTATCTATCCAAATTCCAACTGCTGTGAATGTTCTATCATCTTGTGTTCATCCTGATGAATTAGTTGATCTTTTTAATAGTACCTGCACTTCCACCTTGGACTCAGTTGCTCCCCTAAGGTTAAAGAGATCCAAGGTGATGATAAAAAAATATACAAAATATACCCATTCGTGCCATCAGACAAGAGTGTAGGCATGCTGAGCACAGTTGGAAGAAAGATAAACTTCAGATATCATACAAAATTTTCAGAGAATGTCTTAAACGGTATCAGAGTACTGCAAAGGAAGCTCAGAGGAAATACATGTCAGATTTAATTGCACAAAATGCATATAGGCCGTAGATACTTTTTTAACACAATTAATGTCTTTTTAAATCCTGCTCCTAGTGCTTCATTAGAATTCTCCACTGGTTTTTAAAACATTTTATTTATCAAGTCGAGTGTATCAGGTCTAACATAACATCTCAAAATTATTTTCCTCTAGAAATGGCTTCTCATTAGAGCTTCCTATCTCTTTTCCGACCTGTATCACCTTCACAGCTTTATGATATTGTCCTTAGTATGAAGCCCTCTTTTTGTCACTCTGATGTTCTGCCTTCTCGGATCTTTTCCAGCCTTAAGTCAAGTTTTTACTGCTATTATCAGTAGCTCCTTAACAAATGGAATTGCCCCAGCTTCTTTTAAACATGCTATAGTCAACCACTGTTAAAAAGCATAATCAGCATGACCTAAATAACTACTGTATAGACCCATTTCTAAATTATCTTTAATCTCAAAAGTTTTGGAAAAAGTTGTTTATTCTCAGATCTCATCTTACTTAAGTACTTTTCATATTTTTGACACATTTCAGTCTGGGTTTAGAGAATTTCATAGTACTGAATCTGCCCTCTTGAAGGTTAATGATATTTTACTTTCCCTTGATTCTGGTTCTTGCTGTATCTTAATCATGCTTGATTTAAGTGCAGCATTTGATACAATAGACCATGACATCCTTCTTCAAAGACTTGATCAGGTGGCTGGTTTCCAGGGATCTGTGCTGAACTGGTTTGCTTCATACCTTAAGGACAGATCTTTTTCTGTGAATTGGGGGAATTGTTTATCAAATCTCCTATGGTGTTCCACAGGGCTCTATTTTGGGTCCTCTGCTTTTCTCCTTTATTTTATCATATAATTTCTTTGCCGACGACACTCAACTTTATTTTCCTGTTAAAAACAATAACTGTTCTGTGTCTAAACTGTTTGCATGTCTTCAGGACGTTAAATGCTGTATGGACTTACATTTTTTACAGTTGAATAAGGATAAAATGGAAATAATGGTTTTTCGTCCAACAAATGTGCCGTCTGGCATAGCCAAGCAGCTGGGCCCCTGTCATCAAATGTACGCGACTGAGTTAGAACCCTTAGCATTGTCTTTGATCCTGCATTTTCTTTTGATAAGCAGATCAGTGCTGTTGTGAAAAGCAGTTTCTTTCAAATAAGATCAGTTGCTAGAATCAAGAGGATGCCTTCCATGAAGGACCTTCAAACAGTAATTCATGCGTTTATAACTTCAAGATTGGATTATTGCAACTCACTTTATCTGGGTTTGCCTAAATCATCTCTGCACCGATTGCATTTGGTGCAAAATGTGGCAGCCAGATTTTTGACTGGCACTAGAAAACGTGTTAACCCAGTACTCGCCTCCCTACATTGGCTTCCGGTCAAGTTCCGTGTTTATTTTAAGATTTTGCTCTTTGTTTTTAAAGCTCTTCATGGTTGTGCTCCCCAGTATATTTGTAATCTTCTCATTCCACATTCTACCTCTAGATCTCTTCGGTCATTGAGCCAATTTCTCCTCTCAGTCCCTCGTTCACATTTTGAAACTAAAGGCGACAGGGCTTTTGCTGGGGCAGCTCCTAGGCTCTGGAACAGTCTTCGCCTCCACATAAGATCTTGCCCTTCTATTTCTTTGTTTAAATCCTCTTTGAAAATCTATTTTTATTCTGTATGTTTTAATTTTGTTTGAGGGAGTAAAATTTTATTTGTTCCTTTGTCTGTCTAGATTGGGTATGTTTTTACTTTGTTTTATATTTGTTGTACAGCACTTTGGTTGCAACTCCTGTTGCTTTTAGATGTGCTTTATAAATAAATAAACTAAACTAAACTATTAAATTGTTACCAAAAATTATTTCTTGGTTATGTGAATATTTGAGAAAACATGGTAACACTTCGGTGTAGGGACCAATTCTCACTATTAACTATTAGCATGCATATTATTAACATATTGACTGTTTATTAGTACTTATAGCACATATTCTGCATGACCATATTCTACATCTCTATTAAGGTGTTTATTGAAGCAAAAGTCTTAGTTAATGGTTTGTTAATAGTGTGAACTGAACCTTAAATTAAAGTGTGACTGAAAACATTAAGGTAGCGTTTCGTTTGACCATTTTTTTTTGGGAATGTCACTTTGTTCTCTGAGCTAATTTTGTTTTGGTATCATTGAGATAATGTTATAGTTTGGGTAATATTTTAAATTATATTTTATTTTTGCATTTTCAGTTTTTTATTTTAATTTTAGTTAAAGTTTTAGTAATTTTATTCTGTGTTCTTGTCATTTTTATTAGTTTTTGTTGTTTTTAAATGTCCCTATACACACACACACACACACACACACACACACACACACACACACACACACACACACATATTTATTTATTTATTTATTTTCAGTTTTAGTTATTTTAGTACATCAAGAAAAAGTGAATGACAATGAGAAATGTTGCCTTGACACCTTGCTAGTTTTATTTCATCTAACAAATTAAATCCAATTAAATGTGTTTGAGAAAAATATTGCATGAACAATGTGTAAATGTTTTTGATCGAGTACCTTTGAATGAACGTTCTATTTAATGTTGGTTGATGGATGTTTGTTTGTTAATTTCTTAAGATTGTTGGAAGTTTTTTGAGATTATTTGTTGTTGGGGGGAATTGTTGTTTGAAAAATAAAACCATAAAAATTGGCCAAGCTGATATAACTGCTTGTCTTTGCAAGATTATATTCAATCTAATATTCAATTTAATGTAAATGGCAACAGAGGATGCATTTTAAGGCATCATAGACTCACCTTTGTCCCTATTTTAATCTAATAAAGCAATTGAGAAGTCATGTATATTAATGGTCATTACAGAATCTTGTTTCTCTTGCATCACCTGTATATGCATCCGTTGTGAGTCGAGTCTCTCGGGAGCTTACATGAACATGTAATGTACAGCTTAATAAGTTTTGGAGCAGAGCTATAATGTGTGTAGCTTTTCTTGCAGCATTTTAAAATCCCCGTCCATCCTGAATGACTGATGGTCCTGTCCTTTAGTTGATTTGATCTGCACACATGAGCCCGGTGTGATCTCCAGCTCAATGCAATCATAAAGCGCACTTAGAGCAGAGCTGTAGGTGTAGTACACTTTCAGTGTTGCATCTGCTGAAATACCAGAGTGCCTTATTTGCATCTGAATGGTGTTGGAAAAAATGGCTTCTCACCACTCGATTGCATTTGTCAGTATTTGAGAGTCCTGAGTCACGGCTTGTGTCTCGTGGCTTATACTCATCAGGACGCTTGCTGTACTGAAACTGTGCTTTCTGATCGCTTACACAACTGGCAGAGAAACTGAGGCTATTTTTTCCTCTGTGTCTGGATGCATAAACCTAAAATATCAAGTCCAATCCAATTCCTCTTTGCACCAATCACTCTTGAGACTCCAGATTATGAAATGCACTGTTCTAGTTCTACATATGCATGCTATTAATGAACTAAAAGCCATTGTGCAACATAAATATCATTCTGTTATGCTTATATGCTTGGAAATTAGTCTCTTCTGCTCACCAAAGCTGCATTTATTAGGTCAAAGATGGGTGAGATATTATACAATTTAAAATAACTGTTTTCTGTTTGGATATGTTGTAAAATGTAATTTATTTTATGCTGAATTTTATGCTGATTTGCTGCTCAAGAAACATTTCTGATTATTTTCAGTGTTTAAAAACAGTTGTGCTGCCGGATATTTTTGTGAAAACCGTGATGCATTTTATTTTTCAGGATTCTTTGATGAATAGGACAGCATTGATTAGAAATAGAAATCTTTTGTCACATTATAAATATCTTTACTGTCACTTTTGGTCAATTTAATGCATCCTTGATGAATAAAAGCATTAATTTGTTTCAGAAAAAACATCTTATATATATAATCAGACTGATGTCTTGTAGACTAAAATGAGTTTTGCATTGTCGTATAGTGCCTCTTAACATAATTGCAATCTAAATGCTTAATTGCAGGTTTCTTTTTTTATGTAATAAACATGCTGGTTGAGAACAAGTTGCTTTCAGAAGCGTGATCTAATATTCTAGTGAGCTGTCTATTTTGCATTTGTTTCCTTCAGAGAAAGACATGATAGCGATGTAAAAGCTGTCAGTTGCCTTAACCGAAAAAACATTACAGAATTACAAAAACACAGATAATTTCAACAGATAATTTTTCTGTCATTTTGTATCTGCTCTATTGCGTTTCTCTGCTTTAGAAACACTCCTGCAGTGAAGGACGCAAAGATGGAAAAGGGAATATGAGAAATACATGTAGTAGTTAGAAGTAGTTTTCTACTATTAAATATAATATATTTAAGTGTTTTGTAAGTCCTTTCTGTTTTTGAGGCTGGTCATTGTCTGACAGACTGCAGAAACTGTCCTTTTCTGTCCCCGCTGGGACTAAGAATGGACGTCCTCGTCGTGCCTGTATGAAAACATCTCCAAATGCTTTCACAGACTATTGATCCGCTTCTGCAGAATACACACGCATGTGGACAAACACACGACACTACTGAAGCACAGCAGACATAACACACACACTCTTATAGACAGAGTTACAGCACATAAACAAAGCTTTATACTACTCCTATTGTGATATTCTTTCTGTATTTCATCCACATAAATGACCTTGACTCATCATAATGCAGACTGTATAACGAGTCGTACTATTTTCTGTCCTGTCTTTATTCTCATCTGGCTCAAACCTCCCAACAAAATGACTTTCTACATTCAGCTGTCTAGCATCTCCTGTTTATTATTCTCAGTAAGAGTTTATTGCAAAATATAATGTTACACTCTGATTTCTCTTACAAGAAGCACTGTGGCGATATGAAACTGAACGAATATGTTGCTGTTCTCATGGTACATTTGCAAACAACTATGGAGTAAATAAGAGTACAAGAGTTGAAAATAGTGTCTATTAGTAATTTGTTTTTGTGCAAAACATTCAAAGAATTGCTCTCTTTGTATTCACATTTATATAATTTTATTTTTATAATTTCATATAATAACTATGAAAAGAAGAAGAAGAAGAAGAAGAAGAAAAAAAAAACATTTTAACTCTTTCAAAATTTCATGGCCCCCAGAGTATGTTGTTGTATGAATATCTGAACATGCAATACATCAAAATAAAGCACAGAAAAAAAAATCTGTAACCCTTTACAGTAAGATTTTATTAGTTAACAATTTACAACACTTCTGTTCAGGATTGCTTAATTTTTTGTTAATGTTAACCTGCATCCCCCATTATGGCACTCACAGCTGAAAATGACCTACTGTACCTAACTTAAAATTGCAACAGTTCCTGACTTCAGTGTGCTACAAACACAATTTTGGTGTCTTTGGATAGAAGACCCTGTGGGCTTTACTATCCATCACCGATAATGCTCAAAAATATAAAAAGTTATAGACACTGAAGTTCACTGAAGTTAAATTTTTTAAAAAAAATTTTTTATATAAAAATACATGAAATCAGTCCTAGAGCAATCTAGAAAACTTATGGATTGAAGTCACATGTCTCATGAGTTTCTATTTTAAATCTGAAGAAGATACCATGAAAAAATTGATTCCTGCAACCATTTTTCTGAGACTACAGTATATCTAGCCCCCCTATTGTTTATTCAAATAAACAATATTCTTTGTATCTTTGACTTTTTTTTTAGTGGATCGTCTCATTCTGTTTGTGACACTGTATGCTACAAAACCATGCTGTTTTTTACTACCAAGACGCAGTCTTTTGATAGTAAGTTATTCCATAACGGATACAACCAATGCTGTCCGCGAAGAAATGAGACGTAAACAAAGGAATTACCATCCAAATTACAACGTTATTGCTTTGTTGGACTAAAAGTGCTCTTTGGGATGTCGTTCAGTGGACCCTTACCTTTCTAACTAAAGCGGGATTTATAGCTGTGGATGCGTTTATGCAGAGGCGTAGGAATAGGGCAGGCAAGGCAGGCAATTGCCTGGGGCCCCACATTTTGAGGAGGCCCCCGACAGCTGACCATTTGAACAATCGGAAATGTCATTAATATAAAATGGAGCAATATATCTGCATCCCCCTAGGGGGACCCCTCTTGTGTTAGGCTGGATGTGCTTGCTTGTTCCTCGTGATGCGTCAGCTGCCGTTATCAAACTGGCACAGCACTTACTCGTGCAATTGCTAATTTAAACATGGAGAGGATTTATCGGTCTGGCAGCCAGAAGTGGGGAAAAAAACAAGAGGAGGAAAAGAGGAAACAAGACAGCGGTGCATAATGCAGATGAGATTGACTTAAGGATAATTACATGACAAACAGATGTTTTCGTTGTTAATTCCAGTTTATTTTCGTTTAATTATTTGCAAGATTAATTACTGGTAATAGTCCAATTACTAATAGGGTTACTGGGAAACAGGTTAGCTAGGGTTGCACTTAGCAGCAGCATATTATGGTAGTGTTTAGCAGGTATTAACATAAGTTGCAATAGAATAGGTGGTACCGGGAAAGATGCGCACATCACCTGAGTCCAGGGTGTCCGGGGGTCCTTAAAAAGTCTTAACGTTTTCCTGATAAAAGGCCTTAAAAAGTCTTAAAATGTCTTAAATTCATATTTGATGGGTCTTAAGTATTTTTGGTCACATTACCGGTAAAATATCTTATGTCTGAAGGACCTAATGATTGACAGACCAAAGTTTTTTTTTTTTTCTCCCCCGTCGTAAGTGGTTACTGCATCATCAGAGAGAATCGCAGTAGCAGAATACAGGTCGAAATATCATCTTAATGTTCTCAATAATAATAATAATAATATAGGTCGACCTACAGCTGATCAGCAATTTTTTATAGACGGACAAATAGCCTGATTAAAACAGGCTAAGTGACAAAAAATAAAAAAATAAAAAAATAAAAATTACCAGCGAGGCATCAAAACGCGAGAATGATTCTTCTAATTTTTTTAGCCTATAATGTAAACAAAGATTGATAATGGATGATGTATTTCTGGTATCAAAGTCACGCTGTTGAGGCTCAGTCTTGTCTCTTTGTTATAATTTTACAGTTCATATAGCCTATTAATAGAGTTTGTTTTTTCTCTCCAAAAATTTCCATGATTACAAATGTTGATTTTTATTTTATTTTTTATAACCGTTCAATAAACTAGAAGTTAAATAAAAGACTCACGTTTTAGACACCATATTGCCTGTTTTTGCACTATTTCCACAACAAAAATAATCCCAAACAAAGCCACAATGCTGTTTTGCTTCTCTGAGCAACATGATGATGTTTCGTTCCTGAATGAATCAAAAGTTTAAATGATTCAGTTCAATCTCAATGACTCACTTATTAACACGGCTGTTTTAATTTCACATTTAGCTTAGCCTACCTTTTTATAATTTAAATAATTTCAAATATCAGTATTCAACGTTTTATGTTTAATATATCAAAACATTATGCATTTGTAAAAATAGGCCTTTGTAAAGGTAAATAAAAATATGCATACATTAGAAGGGCCTCATCTTTTAATTTTGCCTTGGACCCCTGCTTCATCTTTGTTCATCTCTGCATTTATTATGATAAATCTGGTATATACTGCGTTTTGTTTATGCATGTTTTGATGTGTGCTGCTTACACAAATTTAGCAAATACATTCCTTATAAGCTTTCAATTGAAAAACAGTGATCTGTCATCGATGCTTGAGGCTTAGACCTTTATAATGATACATAGATTTATTTTGTCCCATTTCATTTAATCTATTCAAAAACATTGACACGTGCAAACAAAGAGCGTTCAGTGCGTCGGCATCCAGGTGCGGGTTAACAGGTTAACTTACACATTTACTAATGAATCTCTTTACATCTTGAGAAGTAACTGAAAAGTAATTATATCTTCAATTTATTCATTCACTTTCTGGCTCAGGATTTGTTCAACCATGAAGAATCAGTAAAAATCACAGCTTGAAAATCACACCGTTTTTTTATTCCTCTGTAAGATCTGAGAATATGGAACTGTTGTAACCTCACTTATTCACACTCACTCAACATATAATGATGATGGATTTGTCTCTTATACAACTGGTTTCCAATCTCCACACTGTAGATTTGTTTTCAGAATAAATTTGGTAACCATAATGGCCAAGTCAAGTCACCTTTATTTACAGTATATAGCGCTTTAAACAAAACAGATTGTGCCAAAACTGAACAACATTAATTAGGAAAAAAATGTGTCAATCAAAGCAAAATACAACTATAAATCACATCCCATTTTCATGCTTTAAAATACCAAACACTTGCCGTTGATTAATGCAACAAGCTGTTCTCTCAAATAATATTGTTGTTTCACCAGAGGCTCATTGATGTTTAGAGAGGCTGTTATTGTCAATCCATCTGGATACCAGTTATCTACAACTAGCTTCTTCATTGTAGCGCCTCTCTGCATGTAAATAAATAAATACATAAATAAATGCACCAATAAATGCATAGATAAATAGATATATACACAAATAAATAAATAAATGCATGTATGCATACATGAATGCATAAATGCACCACTAAATGCATAGATACATAAATAAATGCATATATGCATACATGAATGCATGAATAAATAAATGCAAAAAAAATTTAAGTGCACAATATATACATAAATAAATACAGAAACGCATAAGTAAATAAAAGCATAAATGCACAAATAAACACATGCATGCATAACTAAAAGAATGCATAAATAAATACATAACTGCATAAATAATTAAATAAATGCATAAATAAATAAAAATACAGTTTCATAATTCTATCAATTAATGTGTTTTGTGCCATCCAGTGAAATATGTTGTTAAATCTTTATGAGTGGGCTGTTATCTTGATGCAGTATATTTATTTGATACAATTTAGATGGCACAGTAAATGTTGTCGTTTTAGTTTTAAATGTTTGTTTTGCCTTCCTGTAAAACCTCAAATCTGCCTGAGTGTAACAGGTTTCGCTGATGTTCTACGGCACACAGTGTTTTAGTTTAAAGTCGAATGAGTCCCTGCAGTGTTTATTGCAGCAGATCTGCGCTCTGCCCTTGAGTCTAGCAAACATTTCTGCTCCATAACCACAAAACTGTTTATTTTAGATGTGCTGATGTGCTGTTGGCTTTTTAATATGATTTCTGCAATGCCTAGAGAGCACTAAATGCTCATTAAGCATTGCTAAAGTGTTGTTTAGACAGTAAATCATTCAGTTATCAGTCCTCCAGCTCCAGAAGCAGTTCAGCATGTCAACAACTGGACAGCATCACCTGAAGAAACAATATTGTGCTTATTCACACAGAGAAAACATGGGCCTTGTTCTTCTGGGCTATTTTCTCCAGTTTCACATGTGTGTTACAAATTATTTATTTATTTTTTACAGTTCTTTTGCTTTAGACAATCTACAAACCTACAAATAAAATGTTAAGGTTACAACTGCATCTGTCTGAAATAAATAAATAAATAAAAATGGCAGTGATTGATTTTATTTTAGTGATTTTATTATATTTTATTTTAGCTTTATACTCTCATTATAAAAAGAACTTTAATAATGTTTATGTAGTTCTAAAAAGTAGGATTTTGCTCCATTTGTAAGCAGTTTTTGTAATTTTTTTATTATTTTTATTTATAGTATTAGGTGTTGTTTTTGGTGCGAAAGGAAATATATCCGTGTCTGCATCTGATATCGGCCAAATTACTCAAAAAATATCGGCAAAAATCCAATATCGGTATGTATGTAAGTTCACCTCCCCCAATGTTAAAGATGTGGTTATGGCCTTGAAGTTTAAGAGAATGTAAACTTTATCATTCAACTAAATTTGCACAGTCTGATTCATACGAAAACTATTTTTAGGAAAAAGACTGCATGAAAATCCATCCAGCATCACTGAGATATTATTATAGTTTTTATTAATATCTTGAGTTTTTTGTTTTTGACATTTTTAGCTATATAATATATATATATATATATATATATGTATATATATATATATATATAAACATTTTATCATAGTTTTAGTGATTTTAGTACTAGTTAAGCTAAATGGGAAGTGTAGCTAAATTTAATTTTTTTTTTTTATTTAGATCTCAGTTAATGTTTATTTTCAAAAAAAAAAAAATGTTTTTTTTTTTTTGTTAGGTTTTTTTGGGGGGGTTATAATTTTAGTTTTAGTTTTAGGTAACTATAATAACCACATGAATGATTAATGATTATATATGCTTTTTGTCTGTTCATTTCCAGATTTTGACTAATTTTCCGAGTGTGTTCTCTGACCTGTGGAGCGTCCTGTATAGTCTGGTGTTTTGCGTGTAGTTGGCGTGTTTGTGTGTGGCTCTCTCTAAAGCAGAATGGATCAGAGCGATGCTAACGTTCAGATCAAACGCAGGCCTCGGCTTTAGAAAGCAGCACTGCTGGAAATGAGTTCAGACAGCAATACCTAATAACCTTTTAACCAGAGTTTTTTTCACCAGTTATAAATGTTTTCCATTTCCAGAATGTTTGCGTCAGTGAAATAAACCAGGACTTTGAAGGTTTTCCAGCAGACATGAGGGAATGTCCCAGTATTGTGTCTGATAGCAGCCCTGTTGATTTTTATTGGAGCTAATGAGGGCTAGTCAGCGGATCTCTCTACGGGACGATCCCAGATGGTGTGTGTGTGTGTGAGAGTCGTTTCATCAGCACCTGTGTAGGCATCTTGTAAAGCTGGTGTTTTTTCTACCTTGTAAACTTGAACAGAAATTCAGCTATAGGGAACACCGTTTGGAGATTTATTATTTATTATTTAGATTTATATTGAGATTTATGATTTATTCTTTATATTTATGAGACAAGACATTGTGACCCTGAATAAAAAGCTGATATTCTTTTGGGGTACCACTGTATATGGAAGACTGTTTCTGCCACAGATGAAAAAAAAAAATTAAATAAAGGTAATTGGGACTTTGCATCTCACAATTCAGACTTTTTTTTTACTATTGGCAGTTTATATCTCACAATTCTGAATTTACATCTGGAAATTCGGACCTTATATCTTGCAATTGCTGTTTTTTTTTCACCACAGAATAAAATATAAAAAAAGGTAATTGGGAGTTTATATCTCACAATTCTGACCTAACTGTGAGAAAAATGACAAAATTGTGAAATTTGCATAAAAATTGTTTCAAAGCCTTTTTTTCAGTGATAAGATCTATTTTGTGTGTTATATAAAAGATGAATAAATGTTATGTTTTATGTTAATGAAATCTCGTACAATTCTGTTTGAAAATGCATGTTATTGGTCTTACTGGGAAGACTTCATCCATGCATGATAAAAACCTTAGTTTTTTTCCTAGATCTTGTAATTTTTAATAAAAATATAACTTGTTCTTTTTTCTTTTTTGATAATACATTTCAGTTGGCTATACGTCACAATACGAAGAAGAAAATAACTTCCGTTACATTGTAACTTTAAAGGTGAAGTAACAAAACAGAAAGAAGGTGAAAAATGCTTATGCAAAACTAAATTATGAGCTTTTTATTCAAGAATCCTTGACTTGCATTATAAGTGCGACAAAAGTTTTTTAATGTCCTTATTTAGGAAGATTTGAATTAATAATCCAGCATTGCAAATGAGAGCATGTTGTTCTCTAGCAGTCTTTGTTCAGTATGAGTGTTATGTGATCATCCTGCAGCAATTAATGGAGCTGATCAGCGAGCGCATGATGGATGTTTAATGTGTGCTAAAGGAACTGGCGGCAGAGCTTTGGCTCAAACGCTTGCGGTGTTTAACCAGTCGTGTGCATCTGTTTCAGCATATGTGTGCCTCACTGCTCGCTTTACTGACAAACCCTGACGCTTCCGCTCACATATGCTGTGTAATTTCTGGATCTCTCTTCTGCAGATTGAAATAATCCTATCGCGAGTGTCATCCGTCAGACAGACAGCGTGTTCAAAACCGACATCCTGTCAGAGCCAAAGATAAAGCTGCCGTCTCAGACTTAAACCCTGTGTCCTCTGAAGCAGGCACAGACTTAAAGATACTGTGACAGCGTGTGTAATCTGTTTAGGAGCTCTGATATGACATGAAATTCAGCTCTAAGAGAAATGGAATTCCAAAAAATCATTTGTAACTATTTTAACTTCCCTTTTAACCCTTCCACTGAAAACCTTCACTTTAAGATAAAATATAATAAGTCCATTAACCCTTATAATGCAATCAAAATCTGTATGCAAATTTCATGTTCCCAGTCCGTTCAGACCCAAGAATTGTTGTTTATAAAAGTCAACTTAATATTTTTCAACTAAAACCATATTGTATCTGATTGGCAACTTCTCTTTAGTGAGTGAATTTGAAAAACATATTAAAGTTTTGAATGTTACTATGTTTTTACCCATCTATGGTACACTCTTTCTCTCTCTTTCTCTCTCTCTCTCTCTTAATTCAATATTGATGAGAAATCTTATTTGAATCATTGTATGAAATTACTAAGAACATATCATCTGAGAATTTCAATCCTATTGAAATGAAAAGAAATGAATTCAATTCATTTGAATTTATAACTCATGATTGCTCAAAAACGGTCCAAATTTATGAAACCTACAAATTTATTTCTAACAAAACATCAAAGCAACCTAACAACAAAAATAAATAAATAAATAAATACATTTGACTTGTTTTAACTTTCAGATGAAAAAGTTGCTGCAGTGGCTTGTCAATCAACACAATTCAGGCCCCAAAGTATGTGAGATATGGGGAAAAGGCTGAATATAGGTCACAGAAGTTTTTTGACACTAATATAACTTAATAGATCATTTTACAAAAGTATTTTTTAACATCTAATGATACCCTATACATACCCGGGTCAAAAATGACCCGAGCACGAAATGTGTTTTTTTAATGGTTATATCTCTTTAAAAATAACTCAAAAAAATAAACATATGATCTGTATTTTGAGGGGTCTTAAACCATTTGCAAAATTTCCAATCCCTTACTAGAAACCATACAGTTTTTAGAAATGTTTTTATATCTTTTCCAGGTCAAAATGGACCCGAATGCGTTACGAGGGTTAAAAGTGATCTTTTTCCTGAGCCCCTGACCCGTGTGTGTTTATAAAAGCGTTTCAATGGTTAGATACTTCTCTGTGTTTCTGTGTAACACTCAGAACCATTGACCCGTGATGCCAACAAGCTAATAGATGGTCCTGCAAAGATTTCCATTTAATTTCAACTCTATGTTGACCAAAATTCCAATGATTCTGTACCACGGCCGATTCTGAAAAGCGGTCCAAGTGTGACCAAAGTGCTTTGCTTGGAAGTTTGTGCCATGAATAGGTCTTTTATGTGTTTCACAGTCTCTGCCGCTGCATTGAAAGCAGAAACTTTCAGCAGGTTGGCATCTTTTGAAAATGTTGCTTGGTGCAAATGGTCTTTGTAGTTTGACCCGGTGTGGGTCGCACCCTCAGACTCTTGATTTCCACAGATAGAACTGCACGCTGTTCTGAACCATTCGCAGATGTCCTCCAGCACACGTGTGATCAGCGCTTTCTTCAGTCGTTCGAGCTGAAAGATCAGCAGAGGAGGTTCAGCGCTTAGCATAGAGATCAGAACGCAGCGCTTCAGCTTATTTCCGTGCATCATTTAAGCAGCTTTTAGGGCAAGAGAGGAAGGAAAGGAGGCGAGAGCGAGTCCCTGGGTGATTGGCTGATCCTGTAATGAACTGATGGTGTTGATTAATTGGGATGGGGACTGAGGTAGAACACACTCTTCTGAAGACAGTGTACTTAGACATTTAAATCAATTACCTATCCTGCTTTTTTACAACACACCTGCATTCTGCCTGTTAGCCTCTGTTCTCTCACAAACATAAGCCCAATTTGGAAAAGTTTTAAAGCTTATAAAACTTTATTTATTTATTTATTTATTATTAAAGCTTATAAAACTACACTTTGGTCATTTTATATATTTTTATTATTAATATTAGTAGTCAATTTTTTTTCATTATTATGAAATCTAGTAAAACTATTATTATTATTATTATTATTATTATTATTATTAATAATAATAATAATAATAATAATAAACAAATATTATAATTATTAAAGCTAATCACACTACAGTTTTAAAATAGATTTTTCATTATAATCATTATTAAAGCTAGTGAAACTACTATTTTATAATTTAGTAGTTATAATTAGTATATATATTTATTATTATTAAAGGTTATAAAACAAAATATATATAGCATGCATTATTGTTATTATTGTTATTATTATTATTATTATTATTAAATCTGTTTTATGATTGCTTTTTTAAAATTATTTTTATTTAAATCATTATAATTTTAAGTTTAATTATTAATAATTTGTTTTTAATTATTTTTCAATTATAATTTTTTATTAAAGCTAGTGACAATACTGTTTTGTTTCTTGTTATTTATTATTATTAGTATTATTTTAATCAAATCGTGTTTAAGTAATTTTCTCTCTTGTAAAAGAAAAAGGGCTGAAAATCCACACGGGACTGAATGAAACTAGATTTCAGAACTCTTTGCGTGTCGGCTGTGTCTTGATTTGTCTCTAAATGAAGGTCAGTAGCTCAGTGTTTTCACCCATATACACAGTTTTTATGGTAACCATAGTTTCTGCCAGAATACCATAGTTACTGTGGTTATTTTTATTACAGTATAGCAGCTTCTCTCGCTTGGAGATCCCTCGTGCATTATTATGATTTCAGAGCTGTTTTGGCAGAAATTGGTTCCTGTTGAGTTTTTAGAGAGGGACCTCGTATGACATTAGCTGTGATTTGAACAATCGTTTTGGCAACAAGACAAACACTTCAACAATACCACAGGCCTATTAATACTGAAGCCCTCTGGTTTCATTTCACAGTAAATACAGTCAATAAAACTTCAAAGTTTTATGCAGTGGTGGAAAGAGTACTGAAAATTTGAACTTAAGTACAAGTACTGTTACACTGCTGAAATAATACTCAATTACAAGTAATAGTACTGTTATCAAAACATTACTTAAGTAAAAGTACAAAGTAATCTTCTCAAAAACTACTCGGAGTACTAGTTACATTTAGCTGGCGATATATTTAATGAATTACCAAAAAATATTCATTCACATCAAAGATCTGTGGATAATAGCAAAGGTATTTAATTTAGTGGTCATGATACAGGCATTTCTAACTTCAGTACCTTGAAGTATATCAATAGTAAAGTATCCGTGAATCAGAAGTTGCAATTGACTTCAGTGTTATGATGCATTTCCAAGTGAAAGGTTGTGGCTAGAAGGGATACAGCTCCGACAGGAAGCTAACAACAAAATATAATTTTCCACCTATTATATTGTTTTTTATTAATGTCTACTGTACACCTACCCAAATCCTAAACCTACCCCTTACAATAATGCAAAAAATATTAATTATTGTTGTACAGTGTGCGCATGCTCAGTAGCGCCATACACTCTCAGAAAAAAAAGGTACAAAAGCTGTCACTGGGGCGGTACCTTTTCAAGAGCCACACCTTTGTACCTAAAAAGTCCAGATTGGTACCTTAAATATACATATTAGAACTTAAAGTGTACATATTATTACCTAAAAGGTACAAAAGTGTACCGCCCCAGTGACAGCTTTTGTACCTTTTTTTCTGAGAGTGTATGTGTCCCTTCTAGCCTCAACCCAAGTGAAACAGAATATTGAATAAAGGGCGAGGCACCTCCACTCCACCTCTCGCTCATAGCAGATTCACAGTTGGATATGGGTTAAGAATATCTGCTACGTTGTTATGTCTGACATCATGCTTCACCACTTATGGGTCCTAACGCTCTGCCAGACGCCCCAAGAAAACACCCAACTGTGCTGATATACACCCACGATGTCATGTAATACTGAAAAATTATAACCCCTTTATCTCCACACTGAAATCCCAGATGGCCAGACAGTGATTCAGCTAAAATATTAGTGTCCGAGACACTGTGAGCATGGAGACTGTAGTGTGCACAGCAATTTTTTAAATGCTTAGCTTAAATATGTAATATTAATTAAATAGGGCTCATAAATGGCTGCTGAGATAGTATTCTCAAGTGAAATGAGTAGACGCTTGGACCCGGAAACAGCAGTCCTTATGTCATACTTAACAAGAGGATTCTCCCGAGCCATCAAACTGACTTCATCAGAGCAAGAACGCCATTCCAGAGCAGAAGCGACGCCAGACAGTTTTTTTTTCTGGTGTATTGACTTCCATGGTTTAATTGTTCACCACAAAACTAGTAATGTGCACTAAAAAAAGTAAGTAAGGTCTTTTTTGATTTCATGATGACTGTCTAATTATTTTTAATAACATTGGCAAAGCTTCCACATACTGTATACTGCCATGTAGATATTTTAATATCTCAATTTTTTTTTTTGTTCATTCATTTTTTTTCAAGGCAATCATCATTTCAAGCTTTAAATACCTTAATCCAAGTTTTCTAAAAATACACATTCGCTTTATATGATGAACAGATTTTATATAGGCTTTTATTTACATATATAGATATACAAATATTGATCAATTACCATTACAAAAATCTCAATCTTAAACATTCGCTCATTCTGTTTATTTGTGTCTTTAAAACTTTGTTGCAAAAGCTTACAGCAAAAGCAAGCATGATTACAAATTTGATTTCAAACTGAACTGAATTTAAAAAAAGGCACAAGTACACAGTAATAAAATTATAAAACAAATGACCTGAAATTCAGTTGAGATACTCGAAATATGACAATACAGAATTTTCATAGGCAGTGTTTTAAGAGCCATGCATGTTGTTTGTTTAGATAAATGGAACATCAGATGGCTTTGACCTGTGACTCTGTACAAAGTAGTGATGCAGTTATATGTACAAATCATACAAATATCCCATTCCAAAACATTTCTAGCATACTTACCATCTTTGATTAAAGACTTTCTGGTGCATTTCACTTACAGCCAATAAGATTTCCAGAAGGATTTTCATCTGTCAGGTATGGATCTATTCCGAATGGTTGATAACTTTTGACAAAGTTTAATACATGAGCAAAGAGAAATAATTTCTATGTTAAAAGCACGGATAGATCGTGACTGCACACAGTCTGCACACAAGCAGTTCATTTGTATAAGGCATATTTGAGAGCTCGCATCCAGTTTTCTGCGATTACATGACAGTGTTCTCATGTTACAATAAAGCGCTCGCCACATTTGTGCGGGAATGATTAAAATTATACGGAATACCTGCAATCCTGCGCAGACATTCAGACTGTATCAAACGCAGATTGTATTGGTGTATATTTGGTAGATACTGTGGAAAATGACTAATGGAACCCCAAGATATTTCAGTATCGGTATCAAAATATAGATATTTGTGATAACATTACCATGTAGTTTGTTTTTCCAAGCTTTGAGTCCATAAATCACGCTGAGCTCACTCACTGTCTGATCAGCTCTTCACCTGCTGCAGCGGCGCTTTTCCCGCTTCAGATATCAGGGCTTTTATTGGTCCGTTTACTATCGGATGTCTTTATTGGCTACTGAAGTGCCTTCAAAGGTTTGAATATTAATTCAAATTGTGGGCGTACTCAGTAACAAACTATGATTAAAAAATAACGAAGTCGATTATTTTGCTTAATTTGTACTTAAGTACAAGTAAGAGTAGCTTTAAAAATATACTCAAAAAAGTACAAGTACCCGGAAAAACTACTTAATTACAGTAACGTGAGTAGTTGTAATTCGTTACCTCCACCACTGGCTTTACGTAAATTATTTAGGTTAGCTATACGTGTAGGTTTATATTGTTATAACAACAAACGTGTTAGCAACTTGTTAATTCAAGTTAGCAACTTCTACACGAGAGACATTCACACTAGCTTCAGTCTGATGTTTTTTCACCCGTTTGATTGACAGGATGAAATCGGTCTTGATCACTGACTGTTTTAAAACAATCTGTTGTTGTTGCAGATAATTGCTTTCATTGGACGACACATGCATCCCTAATTTTACACATAAGTCTCTTTTGAATTGTTGCGTGCATTGATTAGTGTACTATTGCAGGAGTGTGAGAGATTCAGACTGTATGTGTACGTGGAGAAGAATCAGTCAGGGACTCTCATTCATCTGTCAGGGTCTCTCTTTCACCTTAACACAGAGAGAGATGACAGATTAGCAAGATGCAGCTGCTCTCGAAAAGCTAGTTTTAATGTCAAGGTCCGTCTGATAACATCAGCTGTGTCTCTAGTGATTTCAGACAGACTGGTAATTGGGAAATTAAAGATCCATTCAGTTTAAAGCTGACTCGTTAGTTCAATATTAGTCCTTCATACGCTGAATTAACATGCATGTTTATGTGTGTTTTCTGAGTACATTTCACACTCAGTTTAGCAGAATAAACTGACCACAAACTCTGTTATCATGCTAACAACATGTAAACACATGCTAGCAATGTGCTAAATCATGCGAATATGTTAAAACATGCTAAAACATATTATTGTTAAATAATGCTAGCATTCTAAATCATGTTCTAGCATGTAAAAACATGCTTACAACCTGCTAAATCATACTAGTAGCATGTTAAATCATGCTAAAATGTCAGCAACATGTTAACGATCTAGCAACATACTAAAACATACTGATGAAAGTAGTTCGGATTGTAATTTAACATGCATGTTTATTTGTGTTTTCTGGGATGTTGTACAATGTCTTTCAGACCTGTATGATAAAACGCAAACAAACAGAGTACATTTCACACACAGCAGAATAAACTGACTGCAAACTCTTTATTCATGCAACATGTTAAAGCATGCCAACAACGTGCTAAATCATGCTTCCAACAGGTTAAAACATGCTAGCCATTTAATAAATCAAGCTAGCGACGTTAAAACATGGTAAAACATGTTATCGTGATAAATTCTGGTAGCAACATGTTAAAGCATGCTATTGTGTTAAATTGTGCTAACAACATGTTAAATCATGCTGTCATATTAAATTCTACTTGTAACATGTTAAAACATGTTAAATTGTGCTAGCAACATGTTAAATAATGTTAGCAACATGTTAAAACATGTAAACAATGTGCTAACTCATGTTAGCCAAATGCTAAAATATGTTAGCAACATGCTAAAATGTGTTAGCAACATGTTAAAACATGTTAACAATGTGCTAACTCATGTTAGCAACATGCTAAAATGTGTTAACAGCATGTTAAAACATGCTAGCAACATGTTAAGACATGCTATCGGGTTAAATTGTACTAGAAACATGTTAAACGTTAAATTATGCTAGCAGCATGTTAAAACATGCTAAAACTGTCTTAACTCATGCTAGTAACATGCTAAAATGTGTTAGCAACATGTTAAAACATGCTAGCAACATGTTAAAACATGCTATCGGGTTAAATTGTACTAGAAACATGTTAAACTTGTTAAATTATGCTAGCAACATGTTAAAACATGCTAACACTGTGCTAACTCATGCTAGCAACATGCTAAAATGTGTTGGCAACATGTTAGAACATGCTAGCAACATGTTAAGACATGCTATGTACTAGGGGTTAAATTGTACTAGAAACATGTTAAACGTGTTTGTTTATGATTGTGATAAAACACATGATGATATATATGTGATGACTATTGTTATAGAGTTGATAATGTTTGTTGGATTTTTGTTAGAACATACTGATGGAAGTAGGTGGGATTGTCATTTAACATGCATGTTTATGTGTGTTTTCTGGGATGATGTATAATATCATTCAGACTGGACTGATGATAAATGATAAAACACAAACAAACAGAGTACCTTTCACACTCAGTTTAGCAGAATAAACTGATGCAAACTCTTTAATGCTTGTCAATCCATTAACCCACAAATGCCATGAGAGTTAATTAGCGGTGTGTGTTTGTACCTCGCTCTTCCTGCCTTTGGTTTCACAGACAGGGACGAATACAGTGATTATTTGCCTTGATACACATAATTACCTCTTTAAAGGAAATGGTTAATTACTCAAAGGTGCAACTAACCTAACGACCAACTCTTATGAATCTGACAAATTTTCTGTCCGTTAATGAGATTTGCTTCCAGTGCCGCTGTGAGAACGTGTAATCGCTGCATGGCTCGGTTCAGCACTCTGCCTTCTGGAAAAATCTAGTATTATGGATTGGGCTGGATATGCATTTTAAATAAAAGTATTAAAGTGCAAAGATGGTGTCCTATTTTAGGGTTTCATATTTCGCAAGTCTTATTATTCTTGTTTTATTTTGCTGGTAGTAGTTGATTTTTATTCATTACTGACCTTACCACAAAAATATACCTTGTTATTATACAATTTAAAATGTATATCTATTTTCATAATTTAAGTTTAATAGCTCTAAATGAGTGATTTTTAATTTATTATGTTTATTTAATGTACTTATTTAATGTGTATATATTGTGTATTATTGTAGCTAATACTAAAATGAAAATGAATTACAAAGAATAAGTAACACATTGATTTAAATTTGATATTTGGAAGTAGAAAGGCAGGAATAATATTTTCTTGTAAAATGAATTCCCGTGATCATTGATTTATTAACAGTCTTGATTTTTTTTTTTTTTATGTACAGTGTAGTTTTTTTTTTATTTATTTTTTTCAAAAAATGTTACGTTTACAAATAATACTTGCAAAATGAATCCAAAATATTACTGATTGGTTTGTCATATTGAACTCATCAATAAGGCCTTGTTTATTGTCGAGCTCTGCTTTAAGTCATGAAACACGTCGATGTGAATGAATGCATAGACAGTGAGCCGCATGCTTGTTTATAGGCAAAGTGTCATTTCATCAATCATTTAAAGTCTGCTGAAAAGGTCAATTACACTATTTTGTGCACAATTAAGCAAATGGCAGAGCAGCAAATACGTTTAGTGGTTCACATGGTAGCATTAATACATTCACAGACTAAATTAATTATTATTTTAATTGCACATAAAGCAGGAAATCAGGAAATGTGCAAAGGCATTTGATCAACTCTTGGAGTTTTTACAACCGTGTGCCGATGAATATTCATGAGAAGTTGCTTTGTCAGGGTTTTGAGAGTTTGAGTGACAGCTGGCCCTGCCCAGCAGCTTTTGTGTCTTTTTGCATCTGATGAATATTAATGAGCACCTGTCAGCTTCCGAACAGTGCAGGCCTTTAGGTTTGATTATGAGAGTGTCCATTCACTCACCCGCAGTCACTACATAGTCATATATATATATATATATATATATATATATATTATATATATATATATATATATAATTTGCTAGCAGTAGATCATTTTTGTTCATTACCACAAAATATAACTTTTATTTACTATGTTACATTTGCTTACATATTCATATTTTTTTATTAATAGTTTTTTTGTGTAAAAGAAACTCATTTAAAAATAGTTTTATTGAAAAAGATTTTCAAACCAAATAGATTTGAAATAGAATTTCACATTATAATTTATTATTATAAATTAAATTTTAAATTATTATTGATCCCCATCAGTGACATAATTATATATCTAATATTTTCTATTTATTAATTATATGCCTGGAAATCACAAATTTAAACTTAAATTCTGATATTTTCAGTAAAATGTATGAATTAATACTTTTTTTAATAAGAATATTTTTCAATCAGCCTTTAATCAAGAGTGACATGTATGTATATATACAGATATTAAATGTTCCATGATTATATATATAATATATATATATATATATATATATATATATATATATATATATATATATATATATATATATATATAATTTTTTATTTTTTTTCCGCCACAGGCTAAAAATTCTCTGATATTTTCAGTACTTTAAGTGTATACACACATGCACAATATTTTAGCTAATTAATTTAAAAAATACGGAAATTATAGACAAATAATTTTGTGAAATTCCTGAAGACTTAAACTTAAAACTTAAATAGAATAAAGTATAAAGACCTTTACAGGCAACATTCCTCATTTTCATTTAGTTTAATTTGCACTAAAATAACTAAAACTAAAATATACAATTAAAAAGACATAAAAAACAAAGCCTAATAACACTGACAAAAACACACAACAAAAATACTAAAAATGGAACTAAAGTGAAAATGAAAACAGAAAATCTGAAAATAAAATCTAATTAAAATAATAATTTTAGCATCTCACTGAAATATTACTGCTGGAACTATAGATACATTTTGTGAAATGTCTATAGTAATGATTTTATTTATTTTTAAATGTTAATTGTCATGAAAACAATGTCATGTATTGAAAAAAATGCTTTGCAAAAACATAATTATTAAAAAAAGATGATGTCTGGGAGACTGTCTGAGTGAATCTGTGTCAGTCAGGCATCTGTTCATCTTCTCAGGCTGAGCTTTGAAGCATCTTGGTTGCAGCTCAGATCATCACAGACCTGTTCTCTCGTTAAGACCCTGCCAAACGAGTGTTACTCAACAGATGACCAGGATATGCAGCACTCGTCATGCTGAAGACTTATGAAAAGATTGATGAGTCACACTGTTCTGTTGCTATTTTTCAGTGCATTTTTCATGTACAGATGATGTAAATGACATGCAGCGATGATGTAAATAGATAAAAAAAAAAACACAGTTAAAAAAAAAAAAGAAGACTGGAATAATAGCCGCTAAAAATTCAGCTTTGCCATTACAGATAAAAAAGTAAAACGTATTCAAATAGAAAACTTTTTTTTTTTAATTGCAATAATATTTCATAATGTTGAATAAAAAATAAATAAATAAAATAAATGCAGCATTGGTAAACATAAGAGACTTTAAAAAAACACAAAAAATCTTACCAAACCCGAACATTATTTTGAATGATGATTCAAATGAATCAGTGTTCACTGAATCGATTCTTCGAAGCACCAGTTTGAACTGATTTACTTAGTAACAAACTCCCCAACTCAAACTCTTTTCTTTTTTTTTCTTTGCGAAGTTTAAATCAGAGACGATATTAAAATGAATTCCATTCAAATGCTATCACACGCTCTTGAGTCACAAATTTACTATAATGATGTTCTCATGAAAACTTAATGGGCAAATGAAAGGTTCATTATATATATATATATATATATATATATATATATATATATATTTATATATATATATATATATATATATATACACATACATTGCAATATTCATGATGTTGCTTAACTTTATGTCACCATCAAATCAATTAAATATTAAATATATATTACCCAGCCCTAATAGTCTTCCAAAACATATTAACAGATGGAAAAAGAATGACGGGGGCTTCAGCAGCTTTACATGTCCATAGGACTAATAATGAGATGCAGGAAAAACCTGGAAGAAGAAAGACTAAAAGTGCTCAAAAACTGCTGCGACTGTTGCATGAGAGAAAGAAGTGAAACTACAGCTTGAGCTTTCAGAGTCTGTAAGTCTCTCATTACTATTTCTTTCTTCAAAGAGGAGCTCTACAGAGATGCATGACAGGGTTATCAGAGTCAAAAAAACTAAAACAAAACCTTTTGCCTCTTGAAATAAAATTAATATAAATAAAATGTTTAACTTATTATCAGCTACAGTAATTGCCAAGACATTTTATTTTCATTTAGTTTAACTATATATACTGTATATGTATATATATATATATATATATATATATATATAGCTTAAAACTTATTTTATTTTAGCTAATTATCAAGGTGTCATTTCTCATTTTCATTTAGTTGCATTTAGTAACTTGTACTAAAATAATTCAAACTAAAATATAAAATGAATAAAAACAGACGTTAGAATATAGATATAAAAAACTAAATTGCTAAAATTTTAATCAACATTAAAATGAAAACAGTAAACCTCAAAATAAAACACACACACACACACACAAAACAACAAACACAATATTTTTTAAATTTGATTTGTGTATTTTATTTCTGCTAATTGCCAAGGTATCATTTAATTTAAATTATACTTTAATTATACCAAAATGACTACAATTTAAAATAAAATTAAACCTATAAAGATAAAATAAAAAAATAAATATAAATATACTATATAAATATAAATATAAAATATATAAATTAAATTAAAAAAAATACTTAAGGTTTACCTACATTTAAAATGAAAGCTAATTCAAAATATAAATAAAATCTAAACTATAATAGTGTCTGAGTGATACTCAAATAACGCCTAGAAAACTTTGGTTTTATTTTTTCAGCTTGAGTTTTTTTACAGACTCAAAGACTGATCTCCTGAGCCACTGCACAAAGGAACAATATGTAACCGACACAATAAATCAGTGCAAATAGTTTTAATAAATGCTAAGCAGGTGTTGCAATTAGCTTGATATTAAAGGCTACAAATAACATATTTCAGTAACATTATATCGCCAAAACACACATTAGATCGCAATCGGGAGTTATTGCAAACATTCGATGGTGGTTTAAAGTGAGTTTTGAGTAAAAGAATTAGAATCAGAATCAGAAAGAGCTTTATTGCGCATACAAGAAATTTGTTTTAGTGATATAAGCTTCCAGTACAAAGAGACAACAACACAGAGAAAAAAAAAAAAAAAAAAAAAAATGTTTATATATATATATATATATACATACATACATACATATATATATACATACATCGGCCAGATGGCAAAAGTTAAAAAAGGGGGTAACTTGGTTGTGAGGGATCCAGAGTGATTTTCTGAGCCCTTTTCCTCACTCTGGATGTATACAGTTCTTGAAGGGTGGGCAGGGGAGAACCAATAATCCCTTCAGCAGTACGAACCGTTCTCTGTAGTCTTCTGATATCTGATTTTGTAGCTGAACCAAACCAGACAGTTATTGAAGTGCACAGGACAGACTCAATGATGGCTGAGTAGAACTGTTTCAGCAGCTCCTGTGGTAGGTTAAACTTCCTCAGCGGGCAAAGGAAGTACAACCTTTGTTGGGTCTTTTTAACAATGGAGTCAATGTGATTGTCCCCACTTCAGGTCCTGAGAGATGGTGGTTCCCAGGAATCTGAATGACTCCACTGCAGTCACAGTGCTGTTTATGATGTTGAGTGGGGGGAGTGCAGGGGGGTTTCTCCTAATGTCCATTATCATCTCTACTCTTTGGAGCGTGTTCAGCTCCAGGTTGTGAAGACTGCACCAGACAGCCAGCTGCTCAACCTCTTGTCTGTAAGCTGACTTGTCACCATCCCGGATGAGGCCGATGACTGTAGTGTCGTCTGCAAACTTCAGGAGCTTGACAGAGGGGTCTTTAGAGGTGCAGTCGTTGGTGTACAGCGAGAAGAGCAGTGGGGAGAGAACACATCCCTGATGGGCACCAGAGTTGGTGGGGCGGCTGTTTGACATGAATTTCCCCAGTCTCACTAGCTGTTGCCTACCTGTCAGAAAGCTGGTAATCCACTCCACTGACAGATAGAGCTAGGAACAGAGAGCTGGGTCAGTTTGGTCTGGAGGGCTGTTGGGATGATGGCGTTGAAAGCCGAACTAAAGTCCACAAACAGGATTCTCACATAAGTCCCTGTTTTGTCCAGATGTTGCAGGATGAAGTCCAGTCCCATGTTGATTGCATCATCCACGGACCTGTTTGCTCAGTAAGCAAACTGCAGGGGTCCAGTAAGAGTCCAGTGATGTCCTTCAGATAAGCTAGAACCAGTTTTTCAAACGACTTCATGACGACAGATGTTAGAGCCACAGGTCTGTAATCATTAAGTCCTGATATCTTGGGTTTGTTTGTTTGTGGGGTGGTTGTTGGTGGAGTTTTTGGAGGGGGGGGGCTTTTCACACATCTAGAGATATGTTTTGGATATGTGTGAAGATGTGGGGGGGCTGGTTGGTAAGTGTTTTTCAGACAGGCTGGTGTAACACCATCTGGGCCTGGTGCTTTTCTTCTTTTGTTCTTCCTGAAGACCTGGCACACATCATCCTCGCTGATTTGAAGTGCAGGAGTGGGGGAGAGGGGGATTGCAGGAGGTGTTAACAGTTGTGTAGGGAGATGGTCAGAATGGGTGTGGGGGGTTTCAAATCTACAGTAAAACTCATTCAGGTCTTCAGCAAATCGTTGATTCGCCTCAGTGCAGGGGGATGGTGTCTTGTAGTTTGTGATGGCTCTCAGCCCTTTCCACACTCAAGTTGAGTCATTGGAAGTGAACTGATCTTCCAACTTTTTAGCGTATCTTCTTTTAGCCACTCTAATCTCTTTATTCAGTGTGTTCCTGGCCTGATTGTAAAAGACTCTGTCAGTATTTCTGTAGGCATGCTCTTTGGCCTGACGAATATGTCTGAGTTTTGCTGTAAACCATGGCTTATGATTGTTGAATGTTAGGGTAAGGGTTAGGGTTAAAAGCGGAGTATAAGTCCTATAAATTGTCTTATGCAGCATGATTATAAATTAACCCCTTAGGTATCGAAATTTGGCCCTATTTGCAATAGCAACATGATGAGAAAAGAATCCCTGCACCAGATATTACTGTATAAGCTACAAGTCATCTTTATTTATATAGCGCTTTAAACATAAAAGATTGCATCAAAGCAACTGAACAACAATAATTAGGAAAACAGTGTCAATAATGCAAAATGACAGTTAAAGGCAGTTCATCATTGAATCAGTGATGTCATCATGCAGCTCAGTTCAGTTTAAATAGTATCTGTGCAATAATAATTTGCAATCAAGTCAACGATATCGCTGTAAATGAAGTGTCCCCAACTAAGCAAGCCAGAGGCGACAGCGGCAAGGAAACCGAAACTCCATCAGTGACAGAATGGAGAAAAAACCTTGGGAGAAATCAGGCTCAGTTGGGGGGCCAGTTCTCCTCTGACCAGACGAAACCAGCAGTTCAATTCCAGGCTGCAGCAAAGTCGGATTGTGCAGAAAGAATCATCTTTTTCCTGTGGTCTTGTCCGGTGGTCGTCTGAGACAAGGGTCTTTACAGGGGATCTTTGTATCTGGGGCTCTAGTCCTGGTCTCCGCCTGTCTTTCAGGGCTGTAGAGGTCCTTTCTAGGTGCTGATCCACCATCTGGGCTGGATACGTACTGGATCCGGGTTGACTGCAGTGACCCTCTGACTTGGATACAGACTGGATCTGGTGGCTACCAGTGACCTCGGAATAGAGAGAGAAACAGACTAATATTAGCGTAGATGCCATTCTTCTAACGAGTGTAGCAAGTACATTGGGTGTTATGGGAAGTGTTCCCGGTTCCGGTTTACCTAATTAGTGCAGCCTAAAAATCCTTTAACGGATTTGGATATTAGAAGTGTATTAGTATGTTATGTGTAAGCCAGGTTAAAGAGATGGTTATTCCAGAGTTTGGGCGCTGAATAGGAGAAGGATCTGCCGCCCGCAGTTGACTTTGACATTCTAGGAATTATCAAATTGATAGAGTTTTGAGAACGGAGCGGACGTGGAGGACTATAATGTAACATGAGCTCGTTCAAATACTGAGGTGCTAAACCATTCAGGGCTTTTATAAGTAATAAGCAAGATTTTAAAATCTATACGACGTTTGATAGGGAGCCAGTGCAGTGTTGACAGGACAGGGCTAATATGATCATACTTCCTGGTTCTAGTAAGAACTCTAGCTGCTGCATTTTGGACTAACTGGAGTTTATTTACTAAGCGCAGTGAAATGTATGCGTAAGAGAGCTAGTTTGTCTGAAATCTATGAGAGACTGGAGCTGCATAAATGATAAATGTGTGTATCTGTGCCGCTGAGAAGCCCAGGTGTCTGCCGGTAATTAAATCAGGACAGCGTTGAGCTGCTCTCTGCCTCCTGCAGCTGTAATGTCAGTCTGACGTATAATGCTCATCCTCACTTACTGATCTTTGCAGGAATACTTCAGCTGTGTTCACTGTATGCAAAAAAAGCTTCCTCCATAAAATCAATGTGATTCTGGACCTTGTGCACTGCTAAAAAAAAATGAGAAGAAAAGTCATGGCAACATGTGTTTTTCCATTACTTTACCTCAAAATAGTTTAACCAATTTCAACTTTGTTTTTAAGTTATATGCGACTTCATTTATTTATTTAATTTATTCCAGTAATTCAACTCAAGTTGTAAAACTCGTGTATTAAATTCAAGGCACACAGACTGAAGTAGTTTAAGTCTTTGGTTCTTTTAATTGTGATGATTTTGGCTCACATTTAACAAAAACCCACCAATTCATTATCTCAACAAATTAGAATACTTCATAAGACCAATAAAAAATATTTTTTAGTGAATTGTTGGCCCTTCTGGAAAGTATGTTCATTTACTGTACATGTACTCAATACTTGGTAGGGGCTCCTTTTGCTTTAATTACTGCCTCAATTCGGCGTGGCATGGAGGTGATCAGTTTGTGGCACTGCTGAGGTGGTATGAAGCCCAGGTTTCTTTGACAGTGTCCTTCAGCTCATCTGCAGTGTTTGGTCTCTTGTTTCTCATTTTCCTCTTGACAGTACCCATAGATTCTCTCTGGGGTTCAGGTCTGGTGAGTTTGCTGGCCAGTCAAGCACACCAACACCATGGTCATTTAACCAACTTTTGGTGCTTTTGGCAGTGGGGGGCAGGTGCCAAATCCTGCTGGAAAATGAAATCAGCATCTTCAAAAAGCTGGTCCACAGAAGGAAGCATGAAGTGCTCCACAAATCTTGGGTAAACGGGGTGCAGTGACTTGGTTTTTCAAAACAACACAATGGACCAACACCAGGCAGATGACATTGCACCCCAAATCATCACAGACTGTGGAAACTTAACACTGGACATCAAGCAACTTGGGATATGAGCTTCTTCCTTCCTCCAGACTCTAGGACCTTGGTTTCCAAATGAAATACAAAACTTGCTCTCATCCGAAAAGAGGACTTTGGACCACTGCGGCAAACAGTCCAGTTCTTCTCCTTAGCCCAGGTAAGACACCTGTGACGTTGTCTGGGGTTCAGGAGTGGCTTAACAAGAGGAATACGACAACTGTAGCCAAATTCTTTGACACGTCTGTGTGTGGTGGCTCTTGATGCCTTGACCCCAGCCTCAGTCCATTCCTTGTGAAGTTCACTCAAATTCTTGAATCGATTTTGCTTGACAATCCTAATTCTTTGGCAATGAATGTTTGTGTCTTACCCTCCTTGTGAAGCGTGTCAATGATTGTCTTCTTGACAACTGTCAGATCAGCAGTCCACCCCATGATTGTGTAGCCTAGTGAACCAAACTGAGAGACCATTTTGAAGGCTCAGGAAACCTATGCAGGTGTTTTGAATTGATAAGCTGAAAGGCATGTCACCATATTCTAATTTGTTGAGATAGTGTATTGGTGGGTTTTTGTTAAATGTGAGCCAAAATCATCACAATTAAAAGAACCAAAGACTTAAACTACTATATATATATATTATATATATATATATATATATATGTGTGTGTGTGTGTGTGTATATATATCGGTGAGCTATATATATATATATATATATATATATATATATATATATATATATATATATATATATATATATATATATATATATTATATATATATATATATGCGACTATAAAAAAAAGTTGAAAAAAAAAGAAATTGCTAGTAGACAAGAGGAAGTATTTTCTTGTAAATTGCACTCCATGTAATCTTTTTGTTTGCGACTTTGAAAAGTTTTCAATTGTTTTATAGTGCACAACCAATTTGATTATAATGTTTCAAAAATGATAAAAGCCAAGGCAACATATGTTTTTCAGTTGCTTTAAAATATGAGTTTGAATGACTTGTGCATCCAATTTTATCGAACTTAAACCGTAAGGCTGCAGCTGAAATTAAGTTATTAAGTTTTGGATATTTTTCTGCAGTGTAAGGTCACTTAGCATTACTGATTAATTTAAGGCTTTTTATCCGTGAGTCAATCTTCAGAGACTTTATAAATGCATTCTTTACCCTTAACAGACCCATTATCATTATATGTGGGGCATTTAGCTATTATCAAGGCCTTCTTAATGCATTTACTGGATTTAATCACCTTTCCAAAGATGAACAATATGGTGCTGTGGATAATGGACTATTGAATATTATTCTGTGATATTCATCATTTATACGAGGGTTAGTTTGATGTAGATACACTTGAGCCTGAGCTGATAATGACGAAACTCACTGCTTTACTAAAACAGTAGGTTTGTGTATTTTTAATTTATAAAATACATATTAAATACATATCATTTATTTAGACAAAACAGTAGGAAAAACAGTGTTATTTTAGTATCATTGGGATACTATCATAGTTTGGTAATATTTTAAATTAGATGTTATTTTTATATTTTCTATTGTATTCTATTTCTATTAAATTGCTATCATGTTAATTTTAGCTAAAATTTTAGTAATTTTGTTGTTTTCATCATTTGTATTGGTTTTTGTTTGCTTAAAAACCCACCCTCAACCCATCTCTTTTAGAGAACTACAGACCAGTTTCCTTTCTTCCTTTCATTGCAAAAACACTTGAACGAGCTGTATTCAACCAGTGGTTTGAGTCTTACCTATCAGATAGGTCCTTCAAAGTATCTTGGAGAGGTGAGGTGTCCAAGTCGCAACATCTAACTACTGGGGTGCCTCAGGGCGCAGTTCTTGGACCACTTCTCTTCTCTGTCTTCATGGCATCATTAGGTTCTGTCATTCAGAAACATGGCTTTTCATACCATTGCTATGCTGATGACACTCAAACTAACCTCTCATTCCATCCTGATGATCCATCGGTAGCTGCTCGCATCTCAGCTTGTCTAAGTCTGACATTTCTTGCTGGATGAAGGACCATCACCTTCAACTCAACCTTGCCAAGTCAGAACTGCTTGTGGTTCCAGCAAACCCATCATTTCATCAAATTTCACCATCAAGTTAGGCACATCAACCATAACTCCTTCAAAAACAGCCAGAAACCCTTGGAGTTATGATTGATGATCAGCTAACTTTCTCAGCACCACATTGCTTAAAACTGTCCGTTCCTGCAGATTTTGCTTTATTCAACATTAAGAAGATCAGGCCCTTTCTTTCCGAACATGCTGCACAAACTCCTTGTTCAAGCTCTTGTTCTGTCCAGGCTAGACTATTGCAACGCTCTCTTGGCAGGTCTTCCAGCCAGTTCTATCAAGCCTTTACAATTAATCCAGAACGCCGGGCTAATAAGCAAGATTAATTTTTAATGAGCCACAAGAATACAAGTCACACCTCTATTTATCAATTTGCACTGGCTACCAATAGCTGCTCGCATAAAATCAAGGCATTGATGTTTGCATACAAAACCACCACTGGCTCTGCACCAATTTACCTAAATTTCATTACTTCAGAGTTATGGTGTGCCCTCTAGAAGCTTGCGTTCTGCAAGTGAACCATCGCTTGATTGTGCCATCCCAAAGAAGCACAAAGTCACTTTTACGGACTTTTAAATTAAATGTTCCTCCTGGTGGAATGACCTGCCCAACTCAATCCGACGCAGCTGAGTCCTTAGCCATCTTTAAGAATCGGCTTAAAAAAAATCATCTCTTACATCTTTATTTGACCCTTTAACTTTTTCACTCACCTATTCTAATTCTATTTAAAAAAAAAAAAAAAAAAATCTAACTACCTTTCTGATCTTTTTGTATTCTATCTATTTTCTTTTCATTTATTATACAATTATAAAAAAAGACCTCTAATACTAGCTTGCTCTATTCTTTTTCTATTCTATCTGTTTTCTTTTTATTTATTATATTATTAAAAGCCCTTGCTACGGTTATACTGTGTTTAGGCTAACTGAGGACTTGTTATATAGCACTTATATATCATCATTGCTCTTTTGTTGTTTTTGATTGATTTCCATTGTCCTCATTTGTAAGTCGCTTTGGATAAAAGCGTCTGCTAAATGACTAAATGTAAATGTAATGTAAATGTCTAAATAGTTTTTTATTAATTTGTTTCAGCTTTAGTTTTAGTGATTTTAGTACATCAAGGAAAATAGCTGAAATAAAATTTTTATTATTATTATTATAATTTCAGTTAACTTTTATTTTATTTGAAGTAATATATATATATATCTATAATATATATATATATATATATATATATATATCTATACTATATATATATATATATATATATAGTTACATATTAAGTTATATAACTTTTATATAATTAAGTTTTAGCTTATTTTTAGTTGTAGTTAACTATTATAACACTGAGGCAAAATAGAGTATATTTAGTAAAAATTAATTTAGATAAAATAGTATATATTTAATATAATATATAAAATATAATATATAAAAATATATATTAAATGTATATGTTCTTTATTAAGACAATGTAATTTTATTTGGGTTTTGGACACAAACAAACAAACAAACAAACAAATAAATACGTACATACATACATACATACATACATAAAATGTTTTGCTACATCAGCCAGAATTTATTGAAGCATACACACACACACACACATACTAAATTAAATCTGTCGAAGACCCGCCCACTTACACAGGAAATGACTGAGACTGACATGCACAGTGACCAATTAGACTTTCTTTTGTTTTAGAATGTTTTTTTTTTTTTAGTGTGGGTAAATCTAAAATATATAGCGTGATAATACACTAAAGGGTAATAATAGAAAAATAGACTCCAAAAGCGTTAAATAAGTTCACTTTAATCAATCCATCAATTTAGCACATCATCATCATCAGTCTGCACTCATGATGATGTTTTATTATAACGGCTCTATTTTCACCCATCAATCATCCTGTATGATGACAGGAAGAGGCAAAACTATCATTAAATAAATGAGCCTTTCAGTGCTGCTGGTGTAGCTGTCAGGACTGAAGATAGTGTCACCTGCTGAGAGACTACAGGCACGCACTAACACAAGCCTCCTCTGTCACTTAATTAGGTTCATTAGGCCAGTTCTTCCCAATGTAAACATGCACAGATGTGTGTAAAAGCATATGCTGCTTGTGCTTCGCTTTGGATCTAATAATAATGCAGATGAATATTCACAATCCACTCATGTGCTTAATTTAAAATGAGCTGAAAATAATTAAATGTGTATATATATGTACACACAAAATTTTATTATTTATTATTTTTTTATTAAAAATATCTCATTTTAATATATAAGTATATATTTATGTTTTAATTATTTTTTTAATTATTCCACTCGTGTGCTTAATTTCAAATGAGCGGAAAATAAATCAGTTCCTCATTCTGTTGCTGATTTTCTCTTTTCCTGTCATCCAGTTTAATCACACTTCTGGTCTCGTTTACAACTCTGTTCTCTCAAGTGTTTGTCTTGAAGACTTTGGCTGTGTCTCTATGCAGATCTGATGACACAGTGAATCGAGAGTCTTATATAAGCAGATGTAATTGGCTCTCAGTCTCAGAAGGCAGCAGTGTAGGTGTTCACTGTACTCTCCGTTGGAGATCCAAACTAACGAGTGTCTAGAGCCCGTCTTCCTTAACAATCCAGTACACCTGGAGCACATGCAGCATCACCTTCACTGAGTGAGAAGAAAGACGACGAGTCTGACCTCCACCTTTACTAAGACTACAGTGAGCCCTGTCAGCTTATTATCACATGGAGTCAAACTAGGACTGTGATGAATTATAAATCGAAGAGATCCGAGTCTGTTCTAATTGGATGATCTGAGTTTGAGGCCATTTCAAAATGACACATCTATGCCACTTGTTATATATTAATGAGCCATGCTATCATATATTCTACCTTAATAAGGCATGCAGATACTTCTATAGAACAAGGGATGCATATTATATCGGTGCCATATTGGTTTATATACATATATATATATATATATATAGAGAGAGAGAGAGAGAGAGAGAGAGAGGGAGAGAGAGAGAGAGAGAGAGAATAAATTAAATAGTCCTATATAATTTAAATATTGGCAATTTATTTATTTAATTTTTTAAACCATACTTTTATTGGCATACTTTTTGTTGTTGTTGCTGTTACTAGTTTTAAACTGTAACAGTTTGCATAGTGCCTCAGAACCTCTCTTAACCGTGTTAAATTACTGTAATGTGTGGCGTTTTGCTTCTCATGTTGCTATTGTTGTTCTTGTTTGGTCCTGAATTAAACTTTCCCAGTGTGTCACATGAGTTTCTGCTGCTCAGTGTGACAGCAGGTTTATTATGATGCATCACCAGAAACTACCGTCATATTCTGGTTCAATAACAGCTGAACTGACCCGAGTCCTGACATCCCGCTGCTTTAGCAGAGTCCAAAACAGAGCTTTTTTAGGAAAGTGTCACACCTTCCAATTTAATGTGTGCGACTGCAGCAATTTGATGTCAAGACATGCCAAGAGTTTGTCCTTGGTGCTGAAGATGACAGCGCAGTTGTTAGCTATAGTTTTTAATGTTTTTAGCCCTACTCAAGCAGAAAAACCTGACGTCCATCTCCAGCTGCAACTGAGGAATATACAGTAAATACAAAAGTGAAATAAAACAGGCCTGCCCTGACTTTATTAGCCTTGAACTCAATGAGTCGGCAAACAGCTGTGTGATGATGGTGTTTGTTCAAAATGGTGTTCGTTTTCTCACTCATCATTAGGTGTGACCGCGACGGTGTAATGAAAGTGTATAGTATTCAGTGATTAGGATGTGTGGATCAACTCTTCTCCATCCGCTGAGATCAACATCATCTCCCAGAAGGCCTAGAAACAGACCTTTTCAAAATTAAAGCATGACAAGAGGAAATGATGCCCATCATAGTGGCATTTTCCCCACAGGTTCTTCTGTAGATCAACACTGAATGTTGCTAGAAAGATGATAGAAAGTGAAATTCAAGGGTTTGTATTAATGTTCATCAAAGATGCAACAACTAATGGATGAACTGATCATTAAAATAAACGCCATCAGATTTTATAATCAGTTAGTTGGGTCTTTTTGGAGTGTGCACTGGGAAAATCTGTCAGTAACTGTAAAGTAAACTGTGAACTAAGTAAAAAAAAAAACTACATTTTAAAGCGGGAAAACATTTACTGTTAATGCATTTTTATTTTGCAAACAACACATCAAAAAAGTAAATGTGTGATTTAAATGTCTCTGTCAATGTTAAACTTTGAATTTATATATATATATATATTTGTGGTTATTTGAGAATTACACATGCTTGCATATGTAATTAAAGTTTTAAATGGACAGTGACTGTAATTGGATGTAGTGGCATGATATTATTTATACGTTATTAAGTATACTGTATATAAATACACACGCACTACCATTCAAAAGTTTTTTGAAAGAAGTCTCTTCTACTCACACAGGCTGTACTTATTTGATCAAAAGTTTACTGTTTTCTGTGTGAATCTCTGTTAAACTGTAATTTATTTCTGTGAGGCGCAGCTGTATTTTCAGCATCATTACTCCAGTCTTCAGTGTCACATGATCTTCAGAAATCATTCTAATATGATGATTTGCTGCTCTCAAGAAAACATTTTCTGATTATTATTAATGTTGAACACAGTTGTGCTGCACAATATTTTTGTGGAAACTGTGATGCATTTAATTTTTCCGGATTCACAGATGAATAGAAAGTTCAAAAGAACAGCATTTAGAAATGTCTTTACTGTCACTTTTGATCAATACAATGAGTCCTCGATAAATAAAAATATTAATTTATTTTTAAAAGAATGCTCCTATAAACTGCTCATAGAAGTAAAGACCTATTTTTGGACTTTTGTATTGAAGCCGAACAGAGCTGTGTAACATGGTAGTTGCATCTCTGGAGATTTAATAAAAGTTCAAAGTCGAAAGTGCCACACTCTCTGCTGACATCTCAGCTTTAAAGTGTGATGGATCTGCAGTGCTTTCCAGAAAGCCGAACCACTTGTGCTCAGTGACCCAAAGTTAAACGGTAATGAGACATCTGCAGGGAGCTGTTCAAATCCATAACTTGCAAGACTGATCTTTCTTTTCTCTTTTATTGCAGAATAAGGTGCTGAGCATTGACGGTGTGAGAGTTAAACTACAGGTGAGCATGCAACTTTTGAATGATATTTTAAAGGAATAGTTTAGCCAAGAATGAAAATTTGCTGAAAATGTTCTCACCTTCAGGCCCTCCAAGAGTTTGTTTCTTCATCAGGTTTGTAGAAATGTAGCACTGCATCAGTGTCTCAGCAATGGATGCTCTGCAGTGAATGGGTGCCGTCAGAATGAGAGTCCAAACAGCTGATAAAAACATCACAATAATCCACAAGCACTCCACAGCACTCCAGTCCATCAGTTAACATCTGGAGAAGATTTTTGGGTGAACTATCGCTTTAAAAACATCTCAGTGCTGGATTTGTTTCATCTTTTGTCTTCTCCAGATGTTAACTGATGGACTGGAGTGCTGTGGATTATTGTGATGTTTTTAATCAGCTGTTTGGACTCTCATTCTGACGGCACCCATTCACTGCATAGCATTCATTGCTGAGTCACTGATGCAATGCTACATTTCTATAAATCTGATGCTTTTAGGTTTGATACCATCTGTTGCCATTTGTATTATCTCAATAAACCCTTGAGTAATTAGGTGATTTAATTACCTAACTGCAAAGCAACTCCAATTATCTGTTTAATGTGCTGTTTTAAATACTAAGGTGATGCATTTAGATGTTCCCATGTTGCTTTGCTCCCTCTGGCTAATATTGACTAAGTAAACAATGAATGTGCATCTTGAGGATCAGCTCTAATGAGAGTTTAACGAGGCTGTCATTAATCCTTAATGCTCCATTAGCCACATGCCTCGCACTAGTGAACGGATACACACAGACTCGACTCAGACAGCTTCATAACCTCCTCTGCTGCACGTACTGTATAATCAGAGAATAGGGTTACAGTAGATGGTTTTTAAGGTCGTTAGTGTAATTATTGTGGACCGTTGAACAGGGTGAGCGGTGGATAGGTGAATTAATGTTGATAGGGATCATTAAAGAACGCTGTGTCAGGTCAAATGTGCAAACATCTCAAAGCAAAACTAATCTTCCCACATGCTTACGTTGTGAATCCATGTTTTCACACATCAAGATTGGGCCTCATTACTGGGGCTGTTCACGAACCTCATTTTTAAAGTGATAGTTCACCCAAAAATACCTTTTCTGAATTATTTGCTGTATGTAAAAAAGCTGTTTAAATCAGATGTATAACACTTTGGGATTTGTGGTGTTTTAGAAATAGCTTTTATTGCATGCAACCCTGCATGAGTTTGAGACATAGAATCATGTTTATCTTTCTCAAAATGTTTAAAAGATAAACTTTGGGAAAATGTCTAATATAGTGTCTTAGTTTAATGTTATCTTGACAAGTTTGGATTTCTGAGACACAGAAAAGTAGACATATCCGTCAACCGATTTAAAAATAAAATCACTCATTTTTATTCATATATTCACACTTCATATAGGCTTCACAGACTTACCATTGTGTTATTCTTATTTATTTATTTAAAATGCAAAAATATTAACATTTATGCATTTGGCAGACACTTTTATCCAAAGTGACTTACACTGCATTCAAGATATACATTTCTTCAGTTATTAATGAAACCCATAACCTCTGGGTTGCTGGCACTGTACTCTTAAAAATAGGTTCCCCAAAGAACCTTTTTTAGTAAAAAGAACCTTTTGTACAATGGAAAGTTTCCAGTGGATGTTAAAGGTTCTTCACTGAACCATCAATGCCAGGTAAAGAACCTGTAGTTTTAAAAGTGCATACTTTGAAAGCTACAGGAATGCACATTAAAGGGATAGTTCAGCCGAACTTCATCAGATTTGTAGAAATGTAGCATTGCATCAGTGTCTCAGCAATGGATGCTCTGCAGTGAATGGGTGCCGTCAGAATGAGAGTCCAAACTGCTGATAAAAACATCACAATAATCCACAAGTAATCCACAGCACTCCAGTCCATCAGTGAACATCTGGAGAAGACAAAAGATGAAACAAATCCAGCATTAAGACGCTTTTTTTAACTCAAATACATAGAGTCTATAATCCATAATAACACTTCCTCCAGTGAAAAAGTGCATCTGCTGTTGTCTCTCACATCAAAATCCAGCCACATATTTGTTTAGAGCTGTTTAAATGGTGCTTGATCTGTGCAGATTTCTCTCCTGATTCACACCAGAACACTTTTTCACTGGAGGAAGTGTTATTATGGATTATAGACTGTGTGTATTTGAGTTAAAAACGTCTGAATGCTGGATGTGTTTCATCTTTTGTCTTCTCCAGATGTTAACTGATGGACTGGAGTGATGTGGATTACTTGTAGATTATTGTGATGTTTTTATCAGCTGTTTGGACTCTCATTCTGACAGCACCCATTCACTGCAGCGCATCCATTGCTGAGACACTGATGCAGTGCTACATTTCTACAAATCTGCATGCCTTCATATTACTTGGAGCAATTTATGATGCTTTTTAGTGCTTATTTGTGTGTGTGTGTGTGCTCGCAGTATCTCCCAGTCTTTGTTAATGTCAGGCTGCTCTGCTCATCAGCATTCATGCCTGCTCTCTCTGTTTGTTTAGTGTGAGTGATGAATGTGGCTGACAGGTCTCTGTGTGTGTGTGTGTGACAGGTGCTCTTATCAGGACGTGGATGGTGTAATAGTCTCGACCTCACCCATAAATCCTCATTCTTGTCCTCTACTGCACGCCATTACCACATCAGCTAATTAAAGCTTTTGCTCCTCTGCTCCACTTCAATTGATGTTATGGTGAAGAGTGAAAGCTGATATGATAGTATGAATGTGATGAATGGATGAATGAAGCAGGTCTCCTCTTGCTCTGTAGATCTGGGACACGGCGGGACAGGAGCGATTCAGGAGTGTGACGCACGCCTACTACCGAGACGCTCACGGTGAGTTGCATTGTATTACACGAAGACCGCAAGAATCATTTTCTTTATCAAAAAATTACATAAATAGAGAAAAAGAGTGAGATAGAAGGAAAAAAAGAGGAAAAAACAAGAAAAATTAATTGCCTTGCAAATGGTGTAAGAAAAATAAAGTTACTTGTAATGTCTTCATTATATTTTAAATGGAAAACAAGACAAAAAACAGATTAAGAAAGGTTTTTTTTTTTTTTTTTTTTTTTTTTTTTTTTGTGGTGTTAAACTGCAGGATTTACAACGCTATAATTGGTCTCTGATATCAGAAATGGTTTGCCGGTGTTTTTTGCTGTATTTGATGCTTTTATTAACAGAGTTCTAAACATGGCACATTTTAGCTGTTTGTCACTCTGTTTTGCTCTGTTTATCCTTCAGTTTCTCTCTCTCTCTTCTAGACTTAAATGCATATTGTTGTATATATCAGATTTGTTTAAATGTGCTTTGGACGTTAAGTGGTGACCCAACACAAAATATTACTGTACAATTAAAAATGCCACTACAAATGTATTTACGTTACCATGAACTGCACAGGCCCAACATAACCTGACATGAAACATAACTTAGTAGGAATTAATAAGAATATAGACATTTTGTAAATGCATAAACTACAACAGAAGGGTGGTTTACTCATGAATCAATTTTAGATGTAGTTTGAGTAATTTTTTTATCTTTTATCTTGTGTAGTAGTGTTTGTTTAGACATGTTAAGAATCGAATATGAATAAGAAAATAGAAATCTTAATAATGTATAAACAATAGCAAAAGTATGATTTACCTGTGAACACCATAAAAATAATGTTGTAAGCAAGTTTTTTTGTTTGTTTTTGTAAATGCATAAAGAGCAGCGGAAGTGTGATTTACCCATGAACCCTTTTAAATGTAGTGTGCGTCATATTTTCTTTTTTGTAGATTTGTTTGTGAGGGTGAGGGCATGTCATGCGTCTGTCTTATTTGGCTGCTTCTAGAAAGATTGCAGATGAAATACCATTCAGTGTTAACAACAAAAGAAATGGGAAGCGCTTTCTAACACCTATTTATTTGCCGTCCTAACTGCACATGATTATATGGTTAGCAGCATTTCATCAATTGCATTCAGCATTGTTTTTCTGCTGTCAGAACAGACCTCGCAACCCACCAGTTGAGATTCACTCATACATGACTACCAAATTTCTCTCACATTTCCATGTCATAAACATGATCTCCTGCCAAAACAATAACAGTGTAGTCCAAAGAAAAAAAAAAAAGCTTTATTTTAAAGTTTTTCTCACTCATAGAAAACCATTTTGGAGAAATATTAAGAATATTGCATTTATATTCTGGGTTCATTAACTTGTAGATGGATAGTACATTTTTTCATTATAGTAGTTTTCTAAGGCAGAGAAATGGCTGTTAAAGCTTTGTTTTTGCTGTGTCTTGTTGTTTCGGCTTTAGATAATGTTTATGACATGAAAAATGTGAGAGAAACTGTCATTGAGTCATTGTTTCAGAACATTAAACCATGTTGTGCTTTAGGATGTTACTTTTGTTACAACTTTATTCTCATAATTTAAAACTTGTTTAAAGCTTGTGCAAATTCTGCATAACACTAGAATGGTTATTATAGATAACTAAAACTAAAACTGAAATAAAACTATAAAAAAAGTTATCTAAAATAAAATAAAATAAAATATAAAAATGTATTTTTAATACAAACTAATGTTTTTAATTAAAATTTTAAAAATGATACACTTAGGAAAATCTAAAACTTATTTAGTTACTGATTGATTGATTGATTTAGTTACTATTATATAAATATATTAAAATATACTATATATAATAACAACTGTATATTACATACTATATGGCATTGTATATATAATATACTGTATATAATACTATATATATATATATATATATATATAATATTGTTATTTTAGTATATCAAGTTAAACTAAATGAAAATGTGAAATGTTTAAATAAATTTAGAAATAGCCGAAATAAAATAAGTTGTTTCATATTTATATTTAACATTTTAGTTAACATTCATTTTTTCTTCAAATAATGAAAATTGTCTTTATAAGGCTTGTTGCCAAGGCAAAATTTCTTATTGTAATTTAGTTTAATGAGATGTACTAAAATAAAAACTATTTCGACACACACACACACACACACACACACACACACACACACACACACACACACACACACACACACACATACACAGAGAGAGAGAGAGAGAGAGAGAAAGAGACATAAAACTAATAAAAAATACAAAAATGACAAACTGATTCAAAATATAATAGGATCTCAATGATACTACAATAACACATTATTTTAGTTTGCCATGATTATCCCTGGACTCTGGAGCATATCTAATATATTTTCCCAAACATGTATCTTAGGAGAGATGCACCACTGGATTTCAATTATGTAAGCTGGCCTTTGTGCTTAATTTCATCCTGGAACAGAAAGAGCCTCTTAGAGCTGCAGTGAAATGCTATTAGTTTGAAGTACTGACCATGTAAAGCTAAACCAAATGACAGATCGTAATAACAAAAAGCATGTTCTTGTAGGCAGAGTAGCTGTTTTGCGTTTCCACTGTAGCTGTTGGGTTTCAAGAATGTTTTAGTGCATTGTTAATTTTTCAGTTTTTAAAGCAGGACTAAATCAAAAGCGCTTTCTGAGAGCATGTGAGACCCGCCCACACTCTTACACTCAAACATGACTGATTGGATCATTAAGAGCAGCTATTATGACCCTTTTAAATGAGGTTCCGATGCACGTACACACACTCAACAACCTTTCACCGCACCTTCAGCGCTTTCCAGCAGAACACACGCGGCGCTCGAGTGTTTGGCGTTTAAACTGATGCACAGTGATGCGATAATGCATGCTTTTTGCAGCCGAATGTTTTCCCCTCCTGAACATGTCACATGCAAAAGTGTGCATGCAGATCCTCTAATCACAACCCAGAGAGTCACCTTAGACATCACGGCCAGTGGAGCTCATACTGTCCTGCGTGTGTGGAGCTTTATTAGGGTTCGTGTGAGGCTGAGCAGATCTACTGTACTCCTGACGCCCACGGACTGCCTCTCCCATCTGTGCCGTGCCTGTGTGCCATCAGCTCACCGAGAGACATGGCACTGCACCACCAAACACTGCTATAGATCACATGAAATCACACGCTCCGATCTGAACTGGAGATGCATGTGTTTGAATGTTGCCCAGATTATTCATATCTCATCCAGGGACTCTTTTATGTGTTTTTAGTATAAAAAAAAAAAATTGCTTAATATTAAAATGTTCTTCGGAAATGCAATTGTTGTGTTATAAAGGTAGATTGAGAATGTACTATTGTATTATTTGAAAGTAGCACCTCATATGAATATGCTGATCATTCAGTTCCATTATAGTGTACATATCAGTACGATAAAGTACTATGACCCAGTGAAAGGAAATTACAATTGCATAAATAATATTATGAGATTAATGTTTTAAATTTAACATTTTGAATATTTATTTATTATTATTAATTAATTATATTATATTAATAAATTATAAATATTAATTTTAGCAATTTTGTCAGTTTTAATGAATGATTTCTTTTTACATTTTTATATGATTTTTATTAATTTTTATTTCAGTTTTAGTTATTTTAGTAAATCAAGGTTAAACTAAATGAAAATGAGAAATGTTATCTTTGCAACTTTATTTTATTTTATTTTATTTTAAGTAACAAAAAAGACTTTATGAATGGATCATTGAATCATTGACTCACCTGATTTGACTAATTTCAGTAATGAAGCACCGCTGTATGTTGTTCAGAGAAGCAAAGCTACGGCTCTGTTTTTGCTTTGTTTACAATTATCGTTGGTGAAATAGAGTAAAAACAGGCAATATAGTACAGTAATGTGTCTAAAATGTAAGTCACTTAAAATTAATTTCTGTTGTATAAAATTAATATCATATTTGCAATTGTGCTGATATTCTGAAAAAAACAGCACTTATGTGATATGTTATGAATAATAAAAACAGCAACTCCTTATCTTGAATTTTTGGGGCATTTTTATTTATTTTGGTGGCATTTTTATAATATAAAATATTATTTAAAACATGATATACAATATTTGTATATCAGAAATATTTACTTAATATTTTCCTAAAATAAGTTACTGTTTGTTTATTTATTTATTTTTCTATATTCAAAGTAATTTCTTTTGATTTTAGGTTGAAATGGTAGGGAAGGAAACGTGAACAGGTTAACATCTGTCTGTCATACAATGCCAATGAGAAATGACGATCCCTCGGCTCTCTTTTATCTGCAGATTTGTAGTATATTCATCATCTACTGCTCATCAGATAAAACAAACACAAAGTGAAGGGAAAAGGACACAGGTGCTCTTCAGAGGAGCTTTGACAGCCATTCAGATAAATCAATGAAGTATGAGCTTTGTTTATTGAATATGTGAGTTGTCTGTATTGAGTGAATGCTCTGCCTTATTTGCCTATGAGCTTTGTTTATTGAATATTTGTGTTGCAATATATGAATGATGAAATGTCTTTCAGAGCTAAAGGTGCAGTGGTTTGTGATTTGTTTTAGTTGAGTGTCTCTCTCTCTCTCTCTCTCTCTCTCTTTATCTCACCTTTCTGGGTCAATATTAAATGATAGTATTTTTGTGCAGGGTTTTGAGAGCAAGATAATAATGGGCTTCAGTAATGGTTTTGACGTGATTATTGTTAATTGCAGTCATTATTGAAGTGTCACTCTAACTGGGCTCTGAAAAGGCACTTTGTGACGAGTCTTTGTTCCTCTGCTCCAGTTTGGTTGTTTATTCAGGTCAATATGCATCCGAAGCAACATTTTATGTCTTTTGTTCCAGCTTTTGCATATGCTATACTGACATATGGGAAAGAACAGACAGCACATCTTATATGGAGACATGAAGCGGTTGATACTTCCGCCTACTTAATTAGTGACGACGTAACAGGTGACAACACATTCAAGCTTCTTAAGCTTATGGCAGTTTTAAGACCTAGTGAGAATTCCAGACTATATTGACACATCTTGTTGAATTGAATTGTTGTTGAATTACTACTTAATTATTATTATTATTTTATTTTTTTGAAAATAAAAAATCTGATAATAAAAGAAAATTAAATTACATTTTTATAAAATGATGATAATTTAAACAAAAAAGGAATAAACAAATCATTTTAATAGCTGTTTCCTAAAAATGATTTATATGAATTTTAATGCAAATTACAAGTGTCCCACGGTCTGTTTTGCATCTATTAAAAACATTTTAGCAATAGTTTGTTAGTTGTTTCCCAAGATGACTGCAGTGAAGAGTTTGAGATTAAATATGAGCCATGTGATGTGTGAAGAAAACAAAGAAAAATCTAAATAAATTCCACTTTTGTTTTGATTTTGGGTCATTTCAAATCAAACCATAAATTTATAAAATCGTGCAGAAAGGTTGAACGTATTACTTTATTGTGTGTGTGTGTTTATAAATGTTCAAATGTCAAAAAAATCACACACACACACACACACACACACACACACACACACACACACACACACTCACACTCACACACACACACACACACACACACACACACACTCACACACACACACACACACACACACACACTTATATATATATATATGTGCCCCTGCAGCACAGAAGCAGTCATAAGTAGCACAGGTATATTTGTAGCAATAGACAACAATACATTGTATGAGTCAAAATTATTGATTTTTCTTTTATGCCAAAAATTATTAGGATATTAAGTAAAGATCATGTTCCATGAAGATATTTTGTAAATTCCCTACTGTAAATATATCAAAACTTAATTTTTGATTAGTAATATGCATTGCTAAGAACTTCTTCTGGACAACTTTAAAGATGATTTTTTTGCACACTCAGATTCCAGATTTTCAAATAGTTGTATCTCAGACAAATTTTGTCCTCCTAACAAACCAGACATCAATGTAAAGATTATTTATTCAGCTTTCAGATGATGCATAAATCTCAATTTAAAAAAAATGACCCTTATGACTGGTTTTGTGGTCCATGGTCACGTGTGTGTGTATGTACTGTATGTATGTATATATATGTATATATATATATATATAATGACCAGTACGACCAGAAAACATCCGGTACTTTTCTCTAATGTTTACAGCATTTATTTTAAACCTAAAACACATCAAACTTCAATGCATAATTCAAAATATGGTTAAATCAATATATAAAATATTACCTTAATATTACTACAGTACACTGGGCCTTATTTTTAAGGGCTGTTCTTAGATTGCAGGCTAAATTAGTGAGAGTCCATTTTAAGATAATTTATTTTCTAAATAAAGTCAACAGGGCCAAAAGTGCGTTTAGTTGACGCATACAATACAAGAAAATGCAGAGGTTTTGACACATGAATGGTGTAACAGTAGATGCTTACAGCCGTTCTCTCTCTGACCTTGTTTACTTGCATTGAAAATACAGTTCATGCAATTAAATCTGCTTTGCAGGTTTATGTAAAACATTCCAAACTTCTTCATATGCATAGCTGAATACTATGAATAATCAACACTGCAGAATTAAAACGCAAGCGTTTGATGAAGCTGCAGGGGGAGGATGTCTCGGTTTCTTAAGCTGCGAGACGAGAAGTTTCTGGAGTTCGTTTGGCAGAAATCTCTACATGCCACACTCTAAAACTAATGTTTTGGCTCAACAACAACTAAAATAACGCAACAGTTTGCATCAATCTTTTGGAGTTATGACCACTTCTAATGAAAGTTGATTGCGCAATAAAATGAATTTGTTTAATCTAATTTCAACATAATTGAGTTGTGGCCCTGGAAACAATTAATCAGTTTCATTAATAACCAGCATAGCACAGCAATAAATGCAACCTATTTAGCATGCAAATGTAGTAAACAAGCAAGATAGTACTTATCGTTGGCATTAGAGCAGTTATTGCTCATATGATCAATATAGCAATCAAAAAAGAAAAAGAAAAAAAAATGTAATCATAACTGAGACTATTTTAAATGTCAAACATAAGAGTAATAAATAATAATGTTATTTCTTTACTAAAAAATTATAATAATTAATAAATATAACGCTCATAAAATAACACTATTTAGACATTTATTCTCCTTATAAATGAACCAGAAATCCACAGCCAATTTCCAAAGTTATTAAGATAATTACATTGTTACTACAACACTAACGTTTCAATTTAAATGACATGCAATATTAAGCTATTATGTCAACATTTACATTTAGCAGATGATTTTATCCAACAGGGTTGTTTTATCATCGAAACATTGTTTTTTATTAATATTTTGAATGTTTAGTTTTATATTTTCTGTTTTAATTTTAATTTTAATTAATGTTTTAATACTTTTTGTTGTGCATTTTTGTGCCTTCATTTGTGTTACTTGAAATAAAATACTTATTTTTTTTAATATTTAATCTATTTTATTTCTGTTGAAGTGTATTTTATTTCAAGTAACACAAATTAAGGTTTTTTAACTAGTTATAATAACCCTGTTATTCAAAGTGACTTACAGAAGAGAAACAAAAGCAATTTGTCAAAGGACCAACAGTATTTGTACAATAATCATCAGAACTCATCAAAACAATGTCTGCAACTTAAAAGGTTTAAATAAATCATTAAATTTGTATTTTTAAATTGAACCATGCATTTCATTTGTGTAAAAGATTTATTTCAGTGTCTACAATCTCACTCCCACGAGCAATAAACTGTTTCAAGGTTACAGCGCTTTGTGTTTCTGCTTTATTGAAAATTCCCCCTCTCATATATTTGTTCAGACATTGTAAATGGAGAACACCTGGCTTTTGAGATGCTCACGAACAAGCTGTCAATCATTTCTGTCACACTGGCTTCAGATGCACGGGCTGCTGTGATTGTAGGGACCCTCGGATGGACTTTAGGAGACGCGGCATGAAGCAGACGTTCGGTTTTGAAGACTTCAGAGTTGCATTGTCTTGCAAAAAAACAAAGATTTAATTAAAAGTGTTTTGCATGCAAACTCTAGCTGTTAAGAGCTGATAAAACCATCTCCATTCAGACCTTCTCCATTCTGAATTACGGCGTGTGTGTGTGTGTGTGACAGAATGCACAGCCAGACGTTGTTTGTTCCTCCGTCTGTGCCACTTCCCTCATACTAGATGCTAATTATCCTTTAATGTTTGCCCTTCACGGACCTTCATCTCCCCCAAACCCCAAATAAAGGACTGAATCCATAAATACATCGAGCTGTGAAAGCATCGGCGGCTGGAGTGCTTCAGATTACATGCTTGTAAAGCCAGAGGACTCATCCATTAACTTTATACTCCTTTCTCTTCTAGTAATAAAAGATTTTTACTGAGTGCAAAAGGACTTTTTGTGAACACAAACAACCAGTGTCTGAGATGATGTAGAGTTTTTCCGTCTTCCGTATATGTGATTGAGGTCTTTTCTCTCTTTTCAGCTCTTTTGCTGCTGTACGATGTGACAAATAAAGCGTCTTTTGACAACATAAAGGTAAGACTCATGTGCATTTAGGGGTCAGTACCCCATTTGATATCGTAATCTAATTTTAAGAATTTCTTTGTAATAAGGCAGTCCTCTTTTATTGTCTTTAGAGTGCATTCATTTATCTTAAAGAGCAATATTTCTGCATGTTTGTTGCGTTTTAATGTCTCCCTGAGGACTATAAGTCAAGGTTTCTTGCCCCAAAATCAGGCGTACTTTAGTTTTTCATACCCATTTTTCCATTTCCATTTTAACTTTAAGACTGTACATAAATATCCTGTAATTACTGGCATATTTCCTCTAATGATGCATGAGTAAAGCATAACTATGGGTTGCTGGAAAGCAATATAATCTTTGCAGCAGCTTCTATACATTACTTTGAGACATCATTTTGAAGTAACAGAAACAATACAGATTTGATCGATTTCATTTGATTCTAATTCACATTCGATTCTGATCCTTTTGTGTATTTTTCTGTTATAATTCAAATTTTTCTTACAAATGTAAATCATTCTTTCTTAACTAATGCTGTTTATTATAGTGCCGTGTTTCGAACTGATTCAAATCAGTAACTCATCTTTTTTTTTGCATTGTTTCTTAAACTTATTTCAAAAGTCCAATGAAACTCCTGTCTTCATGATAAAGTCTTGATAAATTCAATGCACGATTCAGCCATAACTTGCTTGCTTTGAGAGTTATTTTTTAGATTTAAAGTCAACATGAAATCAGAAGGGAACCTGTTTACTTTTAATGCACATTCCTTGCCTTATTGTTGATGATTTATCAGTATAATAACAAAAACTAAGTTCATAAATATGACGTAACTTGCTCAGCATCTGAAAGGACTTTCTTTTTTCGCTGATGAATCCCTCTTATGTTTCAGCTATCTGACTCAGTTTTGTCGAGTAACAGCTAGTTCTCATGATCTAATCCATCCTCGATGGGTACAGTCAAGCACTGTCCTACATTTTTTTTCACTGAATATCATGTTTTACCTTAAAAATACATCAGATTATGGTTGTGAATGACATTGTGTGTTGACTTTAAAGTCGAGTTAAATTTAACTTATTTGTATAGCACTTTTCACAATACACTATAGAAAAAGATAATTATATTACAGACTTTTTTTTCTTATAATTTGCAAGATATAAACTCAGAATTCTTTCTTGCAATTTTGAGTTTACATTGTGCAATGCACTTAATAAAATAAAATAAAAATAAAATAAAATTAAATAAAATAAATAAATAAATAAATAAATAAATAATAAATAAATAAATAAATAAATAAATAAATAAATAAATAAATAAAGGCAATTGCAAATTTATCCCACAATTCAGATTTTTTTTTTTTTCCTTTTTTTTCACAATTTTGAGTTCATTTCTCACAATTTGGACTTTTCTACTTAGAGCTGTGAATTTATATTTCACAGTTCTTTGTTAAAATCATACCATTCTGAGTTTATATCTTGCAATTCTGAGAAAAAATCCAAATTGTGAGCTGTAAACTCACAATAACCTTTATTTTTATCCCGTGGCAGATACAAACTTCCATAATACACATTATTTCAAAGCAGCTTTACAGAAATTCATGATGTTGATGTTTCTAACATATTAAAATCCTCATGCGATATAGTTGCATTTAGAGCTGGACAATAATACAGACTAACTTACAATTTGTGTTAATATAAAGAATCAAGCAGTTGAGATTTGCTATATATCACTTTACAAGAGTGTACCTTATGTATATGGATAAAGTGGACATATATATATATACAGTACAGGTCAAAAGTTTGGAAACATTACTATTTTTAATGTTTTTGAAAGAAGTTTCTTCTGCTCATCAAGCCTGCATTTATTTGATCAAAAATACAAAAAAAAAAAAAAAATGTAATATTGTGATATATTATTACAATTTAAAATAATTGTTTTTTAAATTTATTATACTTTAAATTATCATTTATTTCTGTGATGCAAAGCTGAATTTTTAGGATCATTATCACATGATCCTTTAGAAATCATTCTAATATGATGATTCATTATCAAAGTTGGAAACTGTTCTGCTGCTTAATATTTTTTCAGAACATGTGATACTTTTTTAGGATACTTTGATGAATAAAAAGAAAAAAAAAAAAAAGAAAAAAAAAGAATATTTTGTAATAACAATATACACTACTGGTCAGTAATTTGGGGTCAGTATTTTTTTTTTCTTTCTTTTTTTTTAAATAAAATCAATACTTTTATTCATCAAGGATGTGTTAAATTGATAAAAAGTGATAGTAAAGAAAATATATTATTAGAATATATATTATTAGAATTTATTTTTATTTTGAATAAATGCAGTTCTTTTTAGAAACCTTTTATTCATCAAATATATTAGACAGCAGAACTGTTTCCAACACTCATAATAAATCAGAATATTAGAATGATTTCTAAAAATGATCATGTGATAGACTGGATGTTACATGTGACACTGAAGGCTGGAGTAATGATGCTGAAAATTCAGCTTTGCATCACAGGAATAAATTATTTTTTTAAAGTATATTCAAATAGAAAACTATTATTTTAAGTTGTAATAATATTTCACAATATTACTGTTTTTTTCTGTATTTTTGATCAAGTAAATGCAGGCTTGATGAGCAGAAGAGACTTCTTTCAAAAACATTAAAAATAGTAATGTTTCCAAACTTTTGACCTGTACTGTATGTATATATATATATCCTACTTAATATAGAGAGCTGTGCCATAAAGTTTGCTTTTTTGGATCAATCTGTATTCTAAATGCATATTGATCTTATTATGAGCAATTCATCTATACTGCATATTTCATTTTTAACATTGTAATTTTTTTAGGCAAAACATTTTCAATCATTTACTCTGCTTAAACTCTGCCAGATATGAAAGAAAACATCAGACTTTAATCACACTTTCAACTACAAGTTTGTTGTGCATCAGTGTAGTGTATGTGTGTTTATTACACGTTGATCAAAACACATGGACTCTCTGAGCTGTGTGGTGATTTAGGGAGAGGGAGAATGAGGGGACAGAAAGTTTTGGGCTAATGATTTGGAAATGAGATGTGAGTTTAATGACTTGAGCATCAAAGAGAGGTTTTGAGGCCATCTGTCCTGCAGGTTTACAGCTGCGGACCCAGTTATTAATACATAATGAAGTATTGCACCATTTATAACTATTAGCCATGGCGCAGGGGGACAGATCTCACCCCGGGCTTTTAAAGATCTTTATTAATATGTGAACATGTAAACACACAACCCCCTTACAGTCCCACAGACATGTCTCTCTCTCTCTCTCTCTCTCTCTCTCTCTCTCACACACACACAAACAAACAAATATCACACGTTCACATGTGCTGTTCCTCAGACCAAAGGTTGTGGCTCACGCCTACATACATTTGCATCTCAAGAAGCTTTTGTCTGGACTCACAACCATAAGGGACTTTATGAGCGTGTGTGTGTATGCATGTATTTATGTATATCTTACAGACCCTTTACAGACCCTGTTAACCTTAACAATTTCACTGATGTATTTACCATCCTGCAGCTATAATTCAAGCAGTTGCATTAAGTTTTCTCTGTATTGTGAAGGCATGTGGCGCTCTGAATAAACATCAGCTTCTCTCTCGCTGTGTGTAAGTGCTGCGCTATTGCTGGCATCATCATTTCATTACTCTTACAGATAATTGACACATTCAGTGCTAAATAAGATTACATTGGATTAAGGGAGGAGAAATGTATTTCACGTGGTTGCATCAGCATCTTAGGTAGTTCTTTAATGAATCAACCACATGGTCACCAATTAGCACAGGCTAAATCTCCTCCTGTGGCTCGTTGGAGTGTCGTTAAAGTTTGGATTGTTTATCCACTTTCACTAATTTACACATAATTGTTTTGCTGTTGGGTGAGATAATGAACACTGTTGTGGTTTGTAGGTCATGCATTAGTGTGAGTTGGTTTTTGAGGTTATCTTGAACTAGTCTTGCGTAAAGCATTATTGTACATTCATTCAGCATTATTTGTGATTATTTTAATGGCAATTTGATATTAAACACTATTTTGATGATTTTAACTTGTTAGGTAATAAAGTTTCCTAAATACTGCCACACAATCCTTCAATGAAAACAAACAATGGTGTAGGATTTACTTTAAAAACAATTTTCATTCATAAATTGCTAGTTAATTTCACAAAAAGTTATAAAGAAATTGCAAGTAGCACGTTGAATTAAACAAGAAATTTTAAAGTAGAATGACTAAAATACTGATTTCTTGTAAAATGAACTCCAGTAATCTTTGTTTTAAAATAATTTACCAAAATGAAGCCTATGTGACACACAGTACAGCCTTTCCTTTCCTGAATCAGTGTTTTGAGCAAATACATTGAATGAATTCAGTGACTCTTAAAAAAATATTCATTTAGTTCTTTCCAGAATGAATCTGCTGTTGAACGAATTGATTGAGTAAATAATTCAATGACTGACTCATAAAGGAAATCACTTGATTTGTTCCTGATGGAATCAGTGATTCAGTGACTCACTCATAAAGATACTCATTTAGTTCTTTCTAGAATGAATCTGTGTTACTGAACAAATCGATTGACTGAATCAGTGACAAATCTGTTGAATGAATGATTCAGTGACTCACTCATAAAGATACTTATTCAGTTCTTTCTAGAATGAATCTGTGTTGTTGAATGAATCGAATGTGTGAATGAATCAGTGACAGATCTGTTGCATAAATGATTCAATAACTCACTCATAAAGATACTTGTTCAGTTCTTTCTAGAATGAATCTTTGTTACCGAACAAATCGATTGAGTGAATCAGTAACAAATCTGTTGAATGAATGATTCAATGACTCACTCATAAATGCAGTCATTTAGTTCTTTCCAGAATGAATCTGTGTTATTGAACAAATCAATCGAGTGAATGATTCAGTACCTGACTCGTAATGACAATCGCTTGACTAATTCCTAAATGAATTAGCATTTTGAACAAATCTGTTGAACGAATGATTCAGTGACTCACATACATAGACGTCATAACCTGAAAAATCAGTAATATAAATATATATCCTGAGATATTTATAGAAATATTTATTGGCTGTATCACCCAGCCTAGAATTAAAGTTGCATACACCTAAAAAGGTCATTTAAATATTAATTTAACTCACTAAAAACAAAGTTTCGCTTGAACAGGTGTCAGTGTTATGCAACAGAACCGCTGTTACTTCTATGTTTTATTAGTTTAGGGAACAGGGCACAATGGTTATGTTTTTTTTTTTTTTTTTTTTTTTCGGGTTCTACACGTTGAGTAGTACATAGATCTATATTTAAGATTGTGAGCATGTGTCTGCTATTTGCTGAAACACTCCATTTGACTGAATGTTCTGTCTTGTATATCTGAAGTGTTATAAGCCTCCTGGTGCAGCCTTGGAGCTGGTGGTCTGTAAGATTGTATGCTCCAGTCACATAACGCTCACCTGGTATTCATCACTCCCTCCAACTCTTCCTCATGTGGCTCCCTCTCTCTTGCTCTGGGCTCCTGGATCTTGTGTTGTGAATGTCTCTCTTGTTTGTGCCGCAGAGTGTCAACGGCTTTGAAATATTGCCCAAGTGTCTGGCGGTTCAAGAGACATAAACTGAAGAAGCATGAGAACAGTTTCCACTGCGTAACGTACAAACTCAGAGGCACCTCTGGCTGAATTCACTGCGCTGTTATGATTGTCAGCAGTGCTGATTTATTAATCAAACAAGAGCATATTGGATTTTTTTTTTAAGTTTGACAACATGGATGCATTCCAATATAAATGCATATAGTTTAGACTCTAAATAAATTCTGAATGAACTTGGACTCAGGCCATTGCTGTTATTTTGTAATATTATTAAATATTATTGTTATTTAAAATAATGCTTTTAAATTTTAATATACTTTAAAATATAATTTTTTCCTGCAATGCAAAGCTGAATTTTCAGTGTCACATGATCTTAGTTTGTGATTATTTTTATGATTATTTATTGTTTGTGTTGGGTTTAGTTTTTCTTTTTAATATTTTTATTTTATTTTATTTTTTGGTAAGTGTTATTTTTTTTTATTGTTTTTTTGATTATTATTTTTTATTTTATTTTTTGGATTATTTTATAATATAAATATTTTGTAAAGTGTTTATTTTTTATTTTTTCTTCATAATTGATTTATTTAAATTGTTATAATTCTTTATATATTTACTTATTTATTTCAGTTTATTTATATTCGTTAGTTTTTTTTTTTACAGTGTATTTATTTTGATTTAATTAAAATTCATTATTAATTAATTTATATAATTAGTTAATTTATTTGATAAATTTGTCTTTATGTGGCATTTGGAAAAAAAATAGAAACAAATGTAATAATATAATTATTATTAGAAATGTAAATATTTCTTGAACATTGGTGTATTTTATCATTGCAGTTGCCACGATTTTATAAAAGCACTAAGTGGCACAGGATTCATGACACTCTTTTACCATGGTAACGCACAGCTTTGCATGGCTTATTGCTTATTAACTTTTTTCATGATCACCCTGTAAAACAGTCTAGTTGGTCATTTGAGTTTGTTCTGCCTTATAAGAGCATAAACAGCATAACATCAGAGCGTCAATTTACCTCTGATTATTCCACTGCTTTAATGGTGCATTCTCTGAACACTTTATCTGTTAGAACAGTCAAAAACAGTTTTTAGCACTTTATATTTAATGGAAAATAGTGTCATTTCCTCTCATCCTCCTCCCACTTCACACAGTGTTATTTTGTTTCTGGCTGCACTCTCATCTCCCTCTCATATCTCAAACCCTCTTTCCTCTTCAGGTTTGTTTTCTCTCTCACACACAAACACTTAGGTCTTGTAGTGTGTGCCGATGTTCCTCCAGCCAGTGATTTGAGCTGAGAAATAGCCGGTCTCACTCTATTTGCTCTCTGCGAGTCCACCAGCGGCGACTGGGCTCTGCATGTCACTCAGTCCCTGATTGGATTTTTGCCCTCGCTGCCGTGAAAGCTCTGTGAAAGTTTCCCACTGCGCCGTTCACCGGCTGCCTTTGTTTCTGCGGTGACTGTGATCCGGTTTTTATCGGTGTGTTTGTGTGTGATTAATAGTGTGGGTGTAATCTAAGCTGCTATTGTTCTGATCAATCTTCTTCTGAACTGTAGCGAAGCACAACCTGAATGCACAATCACTGACAATGTCTTTAATTAAAGCATGTGGATTGTTTTGTGCAATCATTTGCTTCTGGTTTTCAGGTCAACTGATTCACTGAGAGAATTAGATACTGTATCCTAACCATGCATTCCAATATAACTGCATCGTTTAGACTGTAAATTCTGAATGAACTCTGACTCAATAATTGCAATCGTTAGTTTGCATAGTTTTAGGCTAATATGCACATAAAATTAGTTTATTGCATTAAATCCATCCAATATAATAATATTATTCAGACACAATATTAAGATTAATTTATAGATGATTAAATGTTATTATCAGTTTTTGTTTAGTTACTTTTGACCTCTCTTTACAGTTTATGAAGTGTGTAGATAAAAATAAAATAATGTCCCAATGTTTCACATCTTATGCGATCGCTTTAGCTATCAGCTTTATTATTTTATGTGGCCTGTCCGTAAAACATTGAGCAATATAGACACACAAAGACGAAAAACCATCAGGGAAATTATACTAAATAATGCAATAAACATACTGTCAAACACAAAACACCCACATGTACATTACTGATAACAAAAATAAGAAATTAAAGTATTTAAATTAAATAGAAGCCTGTATGTCTTGTGCATTGTTGCTGTTTTCATCTATATTTGCAGTTCTTGGGTTTGGAGTTTGTGTTTGAGCACGAGCCTCTCCTCATAAGGTGGTGCAGAAATAATAATCTGAGGACACACATTTTCTGCTGTCTTGACCCTCAGTGACCAGTGTTCATTTAAGAGAGTCTTTGGTGTTCTCCTAAAGAGGCCACGAAGAGTGATATTGCTGTCTGCAGAGACACCCACAGCAATGCATCAGTGCTTTTCTGAGGCTCAAGCCACCTAATTGACCAGCTGCACCCTCCTTCACGGCCAGTAGATGTTTGGCACAATGCACTTCTGCCTCACGGGTTTCATGTAATTGCAAAAACATAACTTTGAATGCTGGCCATTCTTCAGTGTGCAGTTATTAGTTTAGAGTTCAATATTTTTGCATATGTAAAATCCGCACATCCTTGGGTCACGTAGGCTTATTTTCAGTGTTACAGTCTAGATTTGCATTCGATTAGAATTGCATTTGCTGAAGCAAACAATGAATGTGATAACGGTTAGATGTGCTACTCTCAAATGTGCTCACTTTTCTAGCATTTTCAAAAGAAACTTTAAATGCTATTACTGCATGGAAACAGCTTTTTCAGTAGAGGAAAAACACAAAGTGTATAATTGAGCAGAAGTATGTGAACTAGAACAGACCTTTAGTGTTAGAAGTTGAGAACAAACCCCAAAAACCGCAAAGTCTGAGAGACACAAAAATAATACTGCCTTGCAAACTCTGTAAAAACAAGTTCAGAGGTTGTTTGGATGACAAATGGATCTGGTTAGAAGCATTACCACCAAAAGAAGACTTTTTCAGGAAACAATGGCTCTTTGTGGAGCTTCATGAGATGGGTAATGAAAAACAGTCTGTGGTCAGACACTCGAATGATGGTTCAACCGCTGTAGTTTCACACAGACATTGCATTCAGTATATGGCACATACACTCTTAAAAATATCAGTTCTTTATTGTGGTTCCATCAAGATGAAGAAGTGCTCAAAGGAATAGTTCACCCAGAAATGAAAATGTGCTGGAAATATCCTCACCCTCGGGCCATATGAGATGTAGATGAGTTTGTGTCTTCATCAGGTTTGTAGAAATGTAGCACTGCATCAGTGTCTCAGCAATGGATGCTCTGCAGTGAATGGGTGCCGTCAGAATGAGAGACAAAACAGCTGATAAAAACATCACAATAATCCACAAGTAATCCACAGCACTCCAGTCCATCAGTTAACATCTGGAGAAGACAAAAGATGAAACACATCCAGCATTAAGATGTTTTTAACTAAAATACATAGAGTCTATAATTCATAATAACACTTCCTCCAGTGAAAAAGTGCTTCTTCTGTTGTCTCTCACATCAAAATCAAAATGGTTCTTCTATAGCATTGCTGCAACAAATAAATAAGTAAATAAAAAAAACTGAAATCTTTATAGCATGTTGTAGGCGTTACTATTCGACACCTTTCAGCCATGTTCACAGCATCCAGGAGTCATCCAGAGGGATAAGAGCCTGACTCTTTGAGGATGAAATATATCTGCATTATGTCCATTATTTCCGACTGTTATTGAGTCTGACAGTCCCTTTGAAGACACACTTACACTCTCACACACCCTCGAGCCAAAGATCACAAGCTAAATATTTGAATTTCCTCTATGGATGCATTTTCAGTGGGCTGAAATGAAAGATGACACACCGATATCAAACATTATTTTAACGTGTTTTGTCCTGAAGCAGGGTGGACCGATGTATTCCCTGCATTCACTGCAGACGTCTGTCAAGGGCAGATTTCAGTGAATGTGCTCTGACCCTTTTAGCAAGAGGTCGAAGGAAATCTAACGCTTCGCCTGAGAGATTTGAGGATGATGCTTTCTGAGGTTTTGCTGCACTCCCCTTATGAAAAAGAAGTTTATTCAAGTGTGCTATTAGTATACTTCTTTTAAACTAAAAATAGTAAAGTATGCTTTTAGTTTAGTTTTTATGTACTTCTCAGAAATGGTCTTTATGTACTCCTCAGAAATAATACTTAAAATGACATTTAAGTATACTTGACTTATACTTACAAAAAGTCTAAATATACTTGAACTTTACTTAAGTATACTTAATAAAATAAACTTGAAGTATACTACTTTTTGGTAAGGGTCGTGCAAACATTCAAGTTCGTTTTCAGTGATAAAATCAAGAAGGGTATACTGAGAAATCCTATTTCTGATGTGTATGCCTTTAAAACTCATTTAATGTTTCTAGCTATGGGAAAACATTACCAGATTTTTTCCCCTTTACATCCACTGCCATTGCATATGAGAACCCTGAGGGTGTGATATACGATATAAAGCTTGCAAACGGTGATGATAATGTCGTTTTATAATACTTGGAAGGTTTCATTACTTTGTCAATGATTTGAACTCTTTCACACATTCATGCTCATGCATAACAATCAGATCAGTGTTAACCTGAATATACCGAATGTTGGCGTCTTGGTTAGTCAATGCATTTTTCACGAGGGGCTTAAAGAGAAACCGCAGCGAACTAAATCAATAGAGACAGTTGCTGTGTTTCATTCTTCAGGGGAGGTTTTACTCCTTTTTTCAATATTAACCCTCTAAAGCCTGACATATAAAATTATAGTCAGAAATTGAACAGTTTAGACTATATATATATATACAGTACAGGTCAAAAGTTTGGAAACATTACTATTTTTAATGTTTTTGAAAGAAGTCTCTTCTGCTCATCAAGCCTGCATTTATTTGATCAAAAATACAGAAAAAACAGTAATATTGTGATTTATTTTAAGTTGTAATAATATTAGTTTTCTATTTGAATATACTTTAAAAAAATAATTTATTCCTGTGATGCAAAGCTGAATTTTCAGCATCATTACTCCAGCCTTCAGTGTCACATGTAACATCCAGTCTATCACATGATCATTTAGAAATCATTCTAATATTCTGATTTATTATGAGTGTTGGAAAACAGTTCTGCTGTCGAATATATTTGATGAATAAAAGGTTAAAAAGAACTGCATTTATTCAAAATAAAAAATAAATTACTAATAATATATATTCTAATAATATATTTTTCTTTACTATCACTTTTTATCAATTTAACACATCCTTGCTGAATAAAAGTATTGATTTTATTTAAAAAAAAAGAAAGGAAAAAAAAAATTATTGACCCCAAATTACTGACCAGTAGTGTATATTGTTATTACAAAATATTTATATTTTAAAAACATAGCTTTTTTTTTTTTTTTTTTTTTTTTTAATTTTTATTCATCAAAGTATCCTAAAAAAGTATCACATGTTCTGAAAAAATATTAAGCAGCAGAACTGTTTCCAACTTTGATAATGAATCATCATATTAGAATGATTTCTAAAGGATCATGTGATAATGATCCTAAAAATTCAGCTTTGCATCACAGAAATAAATGATAATTTAAAGTATAATAAATTTAAAAAACAATTATTTTAAATTGTAATAATATATCACAATATTAATTTTTTTTTCTGTATTTTTGATCAAATAAATGCAGGCTTGATGAGCAGAAGAAACTTCTTTCACAAACTTTTGACCTGTACTGTATATATATATATATATATATATATATATATATATATATATATATATATATATATATATAAGGAGGTTGAAATGATCCAAACATATAATGATTGAGAGATAATAATTAAGAAATAAAGGCTCCTCAGAAGATGTGAGATGTTCTGGAGGCTTGTGAAGATCATTCCTCCGCTGAGGAACAGTGAAAGTAAAACTTCTGGAAACAAACGCTCCTCAAAAGATCCTGATGATCAGATTTGAGACTCTAAAACATGATTGATGGAGAATCAATTAAAGCTGAGCTGCTTCAGTCCAGTAAGAGTTCATCTGGAGATATTACTGCAGTTATTCTGACCTTTACTTGATCACAATCACTCAAGATCTGACACCAGAAGCAGCAGCTGAAGTACAATTACACTAAAAGAGCTTTGACTTAAACTATCAATCAGAGACAGAAGACACGGAGGAGATTGTGTGCGACAGGTTTAACAGCAAAGTTTGATAATTTAGAGACCTTACGTCTGAAACTAAGACCAGCATTGTGCAAATACGTCCAATCACAGTGATTCAAGCTGAAAAGCTTGTCTGTTTATTTCACACTGGGGAAAAACAGCTTGATTTGCATCTGTTTGATCTGTTGTATCTAGTTCTTATGGCCCACTTGTTCCCGACTGCAACATAAAGGAAAGTCCTACATACAAATGTAGTTAGAATATGAATAAAAAGTTTTAAAAGCCTAGAGGATAAAAAGCAACAAATATCACATGAACCAGAACTGAAGCTACACCAGAGAGAGCAAAGAAAGAAACAAAGAAGTCTACATTTATATTCTACACCTCTAATTAAAATATTCATTTTATCAAGATGTATATGCACAAGTATTTATTTATTTTTGGTTTGTTATTGTTATGCAATCTGCCAACTGGATGCTAACAAGCTAAACTTTGACCGTTTCTGGGGTTGTAACAGTACAGAACAGCTGAAGTCCAGCAGCAGCAGCAGCAGATGTGCATATTGATTCAACACTTTTGAAATTATATACAGGTACACTGAGTTTTTTCCAGTTTCATTCCTGTGACCAGTATCAGCATTTCTGAGCAGTACAAACGTGCAGAAGTGCAGGCTTTGGAACTCTGGAGGAAAGAGACATACTTTCTGACACCTTTTGAAGTGTTTGGCCAAATGAAGAACACACATCCTTTGACTGACACACAGCAGAGCTCAAATAATCAAATATTTGTGCTCCTGGACCACAAAAGCAGTCTTAAGTCGCTGGGGGATATTTTTGTAGCAATAGCCAAAAAAACACTGTATGGGTCAAAATTATCGATTTTTCTTTTATGTCAAAAATCATTAGGATATTAAGTAAAGATCATGTTTCATGAAGATATTTAGTAAATTTCCTACCGTAAATATATCAAAACTTAATTTTTGATTAGTAATATGCATTGCTAAGAGCTTCATTTGAACAACTTTAAAGATGATTTTCTCAATATTTAGATTTTTAAAGGTGCTCCCTCAGATTCCAGATTTTCAAATAGTTGTATCTCAGACAAATATTGTCTGATCCTAACAAACCATACATCAATCGAAAACTTATTTATTCAGCTTTCAGATGATGTATAAATCACAATTTTGAAAAATTGACACTTAAAGGGATACTCCACCCAAAAATGAAAATTTTGTCATTAATCACTTACCTCCACGTCGAGAGCATGCTGCGTATGCTCTTCTGTGTCATCCGCGCCACAAGGATGCACTGTTTTCTTTCAAATCAAGGCTAAATAGGTGTAGAAACAGCACATCCTTGTGGCATGGATGATACAGAAGAGCATACGCAGCATACGGTGATATGGAGAGACACAGGGGAGACCGTTGACAAAGGAATTGTTGTGTGTAGTAGTTATTTTTGTTTTGTTAGATTAAAAAAAGTGTTCCCGTCGCTTCATATAACCCAGATTGCACGTCTGATGATTATTTATTTAGTGATTAATGACAACATTTTCATTTTGGGGTGGAGTATCCCTTTAAGACTGGTTTTGTGTTCCAGGGTCATATTTATATTTAAGTGTTGTTTTGTTGTAATGGGTAAGTTTTGTGTGTTCCTGTGGATGTTACACATTTTACACTAAGATTACTTTAAATGTCTATAAAAATACTGGCCAATGTACTGTTAACATGGAGGATTTTTTAAATTGATTTTTCACAGGTGTTTTGAATTATGCATTGCATCGTGTTTAAGAGTTAGAGGAAAGTACTGGTAATCCATTTTCCTACAGATTTTTTTTTTTTTTGACAGTGTATGCGAGTATGCACTTTTTTGTTCAGATTTTTTAAAATATATTTAAAATTACAATACTGAAATACTGTAGTATGCAGAAAGAAGAGATGCTTCGGTGACACTGTTAAAAAAAACTTTACATTAAAAATATGTTATATATTTTTATAACAACTTTACGTTGTATAGATTGAACTTTTTACAGTATGAAAATAATACACAAGGTGCACGATGTCATCACACAAAAATACAAACTGCCATCGTCATTTTAAAATTTACATGAATGTTCTTTTAAAATTATCATATTTATGTACATAACTGATGAGAAAAAAAAACTAAGATAAAACACAGCTATTTAAATGAAAAAAAAAAAAATGCATACAAAACTACTTTTTGATCATATTGAGTACCTCTGTGTAGGGAACTCACAGTTAACAGGTTTTTGCCATAGCTTTTTTACAAAATTATGTTAATATTGATGTGATATTTTGATTAAAAATAATGAGGTCAAAATAAATAAATACATAAAAAAAGAAAAAAATGAAGCATATTATGCACAATACAACAAAAACATGCATTTACAAAATTGATTGAGCTTTCATTGCATCCTGATTGTCACATTTTAAAATTTTTGCTCACAGGAACCACTGAAGTTTTTGATCAAATTACCTGAACTCTACATGTCATGTGACTAATCACTCAGAGTTGCTGGAAAATTACGTGATGATGGCACCACATCACATGAGAATGGTTTATCCTGAAGATGTTTATGCACGCGTGAATGAGCCGAACAGCAGCGATGCTTTGTTGAGATCAGTCGAACACGAGCCCGAGAGTCATTTGGACGAGCTCTGGTCATAATTCGTTTCGAAGGTCATCATTCATCTGTTCCCATTGTGTAATGGTATGATTGCACGCTCACGTTATTCCTCGATCTTCTCTGTTTACCACCGGGGGATTCAGAGAGACTCAGAATGTTCCAGATATAGAAAACAACAAACAATTCTCTCTGAATGGAGCGGTCTTTGTTTAGCAGTTATTTAAAACACAAACCTCAATGGAACTGAGGTGAAACTGTCATTCATATGTATTATGTAAATACTATTTCATTTTTTCTACTTCAAAATCTCTCATTTGATTCAGTATGTTATTTGTCATTTAATTCTGTATCTTTGTAATTACAGTAGTTGTGAAATTTACTAGCAATTTTTTGAGTGAAAATTGTTTTTTCACAATTTTTTTTCAGCGCTGGATTATTCCAGATAACTTCAGTGTAGCGCTGGGCGATTTGGCCAAAAATATTTTCGCAATATTTCTTTCCATATCATATATCCATATTTATCACAATATACATTTACCATCAGTTAATATTTGTTAGAACTTGGGAATGAATGTCTTCACAATTATACTCCTTTTAATTTAGGGGGCCATGAAATCTATTTAATTTTCCTCTAAATTCTGTAATCTCCATTTATTTTTATTTTTATGGATTCTGTGATTTAATTTAATTTAATTTATTTTTTTTATATACAAATTCATCATAATAATTGTGTGAAATGACTTAGTAAAACTTGAATATTTAAACCAATGTAATTAAATGGAAAATAACAATTAATTTATATCAAACCATTGCATTTTTATTTATTCTTTTGTCAAATAAGATGCTGCATGAAAGAACGGTGTAAATTATAACATGGAAAAATATATTTGTTGTATAATATTTCTTAAATATATTATTATTATTATTATTATATTTTATAGTAATATATTTCTATAACAATTTCTTCAAGTTAAACCAAACTTATATTTTGATGGGTTTTAGTTTTCAGTTTGTATATTTTGATGCCGTAAAGCTGCTGAAGTGACTCTCAGGGCAGCTCTGGAGATGAAGTTTGTGTTTTCATGTAGAGAGATGAAGACGCGAGCATCACGTGTGTTTGAGTTTGTGTATCGAGAAACTGTGCCATTCATTCACACAGAGACACACAGAACATGCAAGACTTAGAGCTCAGTGCAGTCAGTCAGCGGCTGAAGGACGATCTGTGGGATGTTTTTCTTGTCTCTGCCTCGGGCTCGATCACTGACGGCTGTGTAAATGATTCTAGTAGTGTTTGTGACACATAACAACTATTTCTGCTGGTTGACAGATTAAACAACTACCTGTGATTTTCCTCTCTGATCTCCTGACGCCTACAGACTGAATTAAACGCTTGTCATAGAAAGTGGATTCATGTGAGCTTGACTGTTTTGTCTGCACTTTATTGTTTTATTTGTCGTTAGAGTTCAGACAAACTCGAGATAAAATGCTCCACACGGCTCAGTGGAATCAATGTGTTTTTGTAAGAAAAATAGCCATGTTTAAAACTTTAAATATGGATATTTTTCTTACACAAATGCATCAGTTTGCTTCAGGATGCCTTTATTAACCCCGCAGAGCCGTGTGGAGCACTTTTTACGATGGATGGAAGCAGTTTATTGGACTTCTATTGGAGTATTAGATATTACCAGGACATGTTTAATGTAACTCGGAATGTATTCGTCTGAAAGAAGAAAGTCATATACACTTAGGATGGCTTGAGGGTGAGTAATTGGAGCTTAAAATAAAGTGTGACCAAAGCTTTAAATATCTGTAGTGTGAAGGTGGGTTGCATCATTGCTGTGTCCTGTGGTCTAACACTTCCTCACTATTTAATTTTGTGTTTAATCTTCTCAAAAGTTCTCTACACTGCATTGCGCTGGAGCCACTGAGGTGAAATATGAATGCAGTCGTGCACAGAGTTCGTTCCAGGTCTTTAATGAGCCTGCTGGAGCTCCACGGCTGCATCTGTAAACAGTCCTCGGGCAGGACAAAATTGTGCCATTTGTTGTACTTTTCGTTGTTTGCAATTTAAAAAATAAAAATCAGTGCTGGTCTCTGGCTCCTTTATTGTGAAGCAGAGCGGAGTGGCTTGTAAGGGCAGCTCGCATTAATATGGATAAGAGAACAATGGCAGGATTGAGGGAGAAGAGCTGCTGGACCTGGCGTGGAAACGTCCCGTTCTTGCTGCTCGTAATTAACCCCAAATACTGGGTCAGTCTGAATAGTGTAACTGGCTGTGGGAGTTTAACCCTGACGTGACTGGTGAGGAGTTTTAATTGGATTGCGTTGAGAATGTTGACTGAATCGCAAGATATACAAAGTTTGGGGTCAGTTTTTGAAAGAAATTTATATTTTTATTTATCAAGGATGCATTAAATTTATCAAAAGTGACAGTAAAGACATTTATAAAGTTGCAAAAGATTTCTATTTCAGTTCAATGCTGTTCTTTCTATTCATCAGCAAATCCTGAAAAACAAAATGCACCACAAAAATATTGTGCAGCACAACTGTGTTCAACATTGATAATAATTATAAATGTTTCTTGAGCAGCAACTCAATTAGAATGATTTCTGAAGATCATGTAACACTGAAGACTGGAGTAATGATGCTGAAAATACAGCTGCACATCACAGAAATAAATTACACTTTAACAGATATTCTCACAGAAAAAGTTATTTTAAATTGTAATAATATTTCAACATTTTTAAATAGCGAATCCTGAAAAATAAAATGTATCACAGTTTCCACAAAAATATTGTGCAGCACAACTGTGTTCAACATTAATAATAATATATTAGAATGATTTCTGAAGATCATGTGACACTGAAGACTGGAGTAATGATGCTGAAAATACAGCTGCACATCACAGAAATAAATTACACTTTAACACATATTCACACAGAAAAAGTTATTTTAAATTGTAATAATATTTCAACATTTTTTTACTGTATTTGTGGTTAAATAAATGCATCCTCAGACTTTCGAAACATTAAAAACCTTACCAACCCCAAACTTTTGAACACAGTGTATAAAACAAGCTTTGCCAGAGTATTTAGATAGTTTTGGAAGGAGTAAATAAATCTGTAATACTGTAAATATTGTATAGTAATACTATAAGTAATTATAATAGCACAGATTATGATTTAAATTGTGTATGGTTATCATGCAGACTTACATTCGTATGTTGATTCAAGACTAAATTCATCTCACACACACACATTTTTAATCTTTTCTTCAAAAGTTTTAATTAGTTTTATCGCTCTGAACTCTCCCGGCTCGCTCATGTCCAGGTTGTAATGGAGAAGTCTCATTTTCTTCAGAGGATGAAACTAACTTTAGCAATCAGTTCAGCTCTCTTAGATGTCGTGTAATCAGCTGCGTGATTGTGGCTGAACAAGGCTTCTGATTACAGGAGCGCCGAGGCTTTGATAGAGCCATTAAACACAATAAGCATCAGACCCACAGCAGCGCTGCTTAATTTCACTGTTTTTCCTCATTCTGTCTCACCCAAAGGTTATCCCAGAACAATATTTCAGTTGCCAGCGCATTTATTGGTATTATATTATATTATCTGAAAAGAGGGAACAGGATTGTGTGGGTGTGAGAGGGCAAAGATTCAGATGAGTTTGATGGTGTTGAGGGAGGATTTTTTTGTTCTCTTTACCCTCCTAACCCGAGTATGTGAGCGGTGTGAAGTACAGTTGTGTTGTTTTGGAGAGAAGAAGGTTTTTTGAAAGTTGTAACATCTGAGTTTTCTCTTGCTTTGATATTCATGAGCATAGGATGGCTCATAATCTTTCTATCTATCTATATATCTATCTATCTATCTATCTATCTATCTATCTATCTATCTATCTATCTATCTATCTATCTATCTATATCTTATTTTATTTTTTTTTTTAAGTTTGACAATTTTGTGAAAGTAAAATGAACGTAATGAAATATATATGCCTCCATTCAAACTTTTAGGGTTAGTATTTATTTATTTTTAAGAAATTAATATTCTTATTCATCAAGGACAAATGTCAAGATGCAGTAAATGTATCAAGTGCCAGTTAAGACATTTATCATGTTACAAAAAAATGCTGTTGCTGTTTGAACTTTCTATTCATCTGTGAATCCTGAAAAATAAAATGCATCACAGTTTCCACAAAAATATTGTGCAGCACAACTGTGTTCAACATTGATAATAATCAGAAATGTTTCTTGAGCAGCAAATCGTCATATTAGAATGATTTCTGAAGATCATGTGACACTGAAGACTGGAGTAATGATGCTGAAAATACAGCTGCACATCACAGAAATAAATTACACTTTAACACATATTCACATAGAAAACAGCTGTTTTAAATAGTAATAATATTTCACTATTTTTTATTTTTTTTATTTATTTTTTTTTATTATTAAATAAATGCAGCCTGGGTGAGCAGAAGAGACTTCTTTCAGAAAAACGTTAGAAATCTTACCAACCCCAAACTTTTGAATGGTAGTGTATATATATTTGTTTTGTTTTTTTGTTTTTTCAGAAGTTAGTTTTATTAGGGCATTGCATGAGAAAACACAGTTGTCACACAGAAATGAGCCCAGTTTGGCAAGGTTTCTTTTACCAGTAAAGGAGAGCAGGATGTGGAAACCCTGGACTGAAGAAGAAGATGGCTTTGAACAGAGAGAGGAAATGACTGCCGCTCCGCTCACATACAGTACAGAACACTGATCCAAACACTGTGAGGAGGCATCAGGAGGCCCAGCGGAAACCTTGAGTCCTGGACCTCAGCCACGTGAGACACCGTGCAGCGCGAGAGAGAAGAGAAGCGGGAGACTGGGAGATGATTCACAGACGAACTGACCTTCACAACAGGGTTATTATCGTTAGAGATAGTTTATTACTTTAAATACGTTAAAACCACTAAATGAAAACAACAACAAAAAAAAATACAGTACATCTGTTAACTCTGTATATTTATTTTAATAATTATTACAGTATACTGTTAATTGCCAGAACTAATTCTTATTCAATTTTTAATAAGTATTTTATTACATGATAGTGGACACCCAACTTAATAAATGATACTGACGATCTGAATTTAACCCTGTCGTGTCAACAAATGCAAAAGTCAGCTATTTATCATCACATCAATTATTATTATTTAGTTCCAGCAGCAGAGGCACACATAACATGCTTTTAAATATTCTTCAGTTATTGAAAACTGTTGATTTAATTACCTTAAAACTGAAAACCGTTCTGTGATTAAATATATTGAGTATTTTTATTGATTGTAATTTTATTATTCTCAGCTCCTACATAAATATACAACATTTTGAAAAACTAAATTTTCATGTGCAACGTGAAGCGTGGATCTTTAGGCAAATGCTGCGGTGTGTTTTTGTGCCATTAAGTCTAAATGAGAATAAAATCAACCGTAAATGTAGCTTTAATATCAGCTGGCAGGACAGAATGGAATGAGTGGACTGGAATCAGAAATATTTTACATACAAATAAATAAAAATCTAATCTCTAGAGCATTTAATCCAGCTGTGAAGCACCCGGGAACCTCTGGTGAACCGTGGCAGATGTTTTGAAGGCTGTTGCTGCACTGATTCTTCAGTGGTTTGATTTGGCTCTGGTGCTGCAGCACTGTTGTGTGAACAGGACTGAGAGCAAACACACACAATGCCAATATGTTACTCCTAAAACAGAGAGACGCTTGTGACTCAGCCTGCAGTTATGACAAATGTTTTTTTTTTTTACCATCTCCAGGTTAATCTTATGGCAACCTCACTTTACAGCGAGATCCTTCATTTCTCACTTTCTTTAAAATGAGCTTACGGAATAATCTTGATGAATACTACTATAAATGAGATGTGCATGACCCACATCTCTGAAGAAAGATGCATAGCTGAATCTCCAAGTTTTCTTGAATAACTGATAGCATTAGTTACTGTTACTAGGTCAGACTAACTCTCCTACTATCAAACATCGAGAAGCGATCGGATCGTTTATCGGTTAGAGTTAGTTTCCTTTTTTTTATCATTGAAAATCGATTAGTTTTAGTGATTTATAAGTTTAGTTTATAGTTTAATTTA
>NC_056583.1:842980-860480 GCF_018340385.1 Cyprinus carpio
AAAAAGATATCATGGCATATAGCTAGAAAAACCTTTTTAATTTATTTTTCAGAACTAGTTTGTATCTTTTAGTTATGCTTCTATTTGTATCAAATTATCACTTCTGATATACATTCTGATATAAATACCAAATACACATTTAAGGATGCAAATAATAAGATTCTGTCTGAACAGATAAACATAATGTGATAACTGATAAATGGTGATATTAAATATCATACTATTTTGTTTACCATTTGTCAATATCGAATCAAATGAATTTAGGCATCAAACCAATATAATATACTGTATAACATATGGATAACTATTGCTCATCCTGATATTGTTTTCTTTTATTGTTATATTACATTATGTAGTGGAGGGTTAATATAATTAACTAAAACTAAAACCAATATTTAATTTTTATTTCAACTGTTTTCCAAGGCAACAATTCTCATTTTCATTTCATTTTTGGTAGTAAAATAACTACAACTAAAACTTAAAAATAAAAATATATTAAAAAGATTATACTGACATCGTAAAAATTTAATAAAAAGGACAAAAAAATAAACTTTAACTAAAATGAAATTGCAAAAACAATTAAATATAAAAGAGCGAATTCAACATATTCATACAAATATAATAACATCTCAGTGATACTAAAATGAAACTTGTGAGGATTGTAAAGCACTTGAAGCACAGTGTTGAAGAAGCTCTTCTGATGTGTTTTTCATCAAGCGCTGCTCTCAGCATGAATTTAATGCAGTATTCTGTAGTGTTTGCTACAGGAATGTTGTAAAACGGCCGCTAAGGTGCCTTTGATGGATAAAGCAGCAGGAAAGATGATGGAGATGTGGTGTGTCCAATAAGAAAGCAGGATTATGTTACATAAGGATTTTTATGGAGCTCTGGAGACTGAGACGCCCTCCTGATGAGTCTGAACCGGACGCCGTGAATGATCCCCGCTTCAGACCACAAAACCTCATCAAGAAGAGAGAGAAGAGGATGAAAGAAGCATAGAGGAGAAATAGATGAATGGATGGACTGGTGAGGTGTGGCTCACAAAAGACAGAGAGGAGATGGTTAAAATATTTCAAATACATGAATATATATATATATATAAACTAAGTGAAATTTATTTATTTATTTTTATTGTTTCTTTAATTTATTTTTAAGTAATATTTTCTCATAAGATTTTTTTTTAAAATGATAATATATATTTTGTTCAACATTAATACACTATTCGGACATACTGTGTCAAATCACACCATTTGGTCAAAAGTGATTGCAAAAGTAGCTCAGAAAAGTGAAACTAGTTCTTTAAAAAAGCATTTATTCAAAGCAGTGTTCATTTAGTATAACTGAGATATTATAAAAGTTTTTTTTATATTTTGCAATAGTTTAGATTTTTGTATTTTCTGTTTTCATTGTCATTTTAGTTGTGTTTTTGTAATTTTTATTTTTTTATTTTATTTATTTTTTGTATGTCTGTTAAAGTTTTTTTTTCAGTTTTAGTTTTAGTTATAGTATATGTTCTATAGTATATATATATCTATCTCTATATACAGCATATATATAAGTGTGTGTGTGTGTGTGTGTGTGTGTGTGTGTGTGTGTGTGTGTGTGTGTGTGTGTGTGTGTGTGTGTGTGTGTGTGTGTGTGTGTATTCAAGTAAAAGTTTTATTTCTAGAAACAGTATGTATTTCTAGTGTTTTTTATTTTTTATTTTTTTGTTTTAGCTGGTGGTAATAACCATGATTTGTAGATGACACTTGTATTTTGTATCAAATACAATGAAGTTCAAACATTTGATAGCATGACTCAAGTGTCGGAAAGTATTCAAATACTGGATGTTTACCATGAAATGGAGCCACACTTTCTGAATGAACATGTGAATTTCTCAAGTTATGATATGCTTTCCTCCCCAGATTTGCTCTCAGACATTCTTTTATATTCCTCCTGTGACGAAAGATAGAAGGGAGAAAGACTGACCATTCACTGAAGAAATCTTCCATGTTTTGTCAAGTGCTGATCTGGTATTCTGAATATGATGCATGATGGTATTTGCAGCACACATTGTATTAGAAACACACTGACTTCTGATGCATTCATGAAGCTCGTTTACAGGTTCTGGTGGCTCAAATACATAATTTCCCTTGATGCCACAGATACAGAGACCTGAAAAAGCTAATAATAACACTTTAATCAGGTGTAATACGGACCGAAACTCCTTAGAGAGCTGTTTTACACACTTCACAGCATTTTTAAATTAGTTTTAATACAGCCAGGTTCTCCCTTGATATTCGGTAGGCCGGATCGTCTCAGTCTCTGTGATATGAAGTTAGTGTTTCTCTAGATCTCTAGATGCTTTCCTCTGAAAAACACAGTGAAGTTTTGCTATTTTCTTAACAGATTGTCTTATATAAAAAAGTCGCATGTTGTTGTCTTTATTCCGCATACGATGCAAAAGCATTTAGTAAATCCTAATTGGATCCTAAGTGGTTTAGTTCATATTTGATGTTTCTCCGTAGGGGCTTGTCATTGTCTGAAGCCACAGAACGATTTAATTAAGAAAAACCCTAATAGTCTTGTAAATGTTTGTTGGTTTGGCTGTGAGTCATAGTAAGCGTCTCTCATAAGCAGACTTTAATGAAGGATATTTTTAGTGTAATTGCAGAGCGCAGGCTGATGGTGTGTGCGTCACTTGAGGATTGAGTTCATGAGAGGTGTCAGGATGCCTGTATGTAACTGTGACGCTTCACCTTTGACAAATGTGTGTGTGTGTGTGTGTGTGTGTGTGTGTGTGTGTGTGTGTGTGTGTGTATACAAGATCTTTTATGTAATATATAAGACTTATATTTTTTAATTATAGAAAATTTCATCCATTTGGATTACACAGTTTAATAATAATAATAATAATAATAATAATAATAATAATAATAATAATAATAATAATAATAAACTTAATGTGATCATATTTGTCAGTCATACATAAATGAAAAAGGTCAGATTTCTACAATAGTACCAATAAACTAATTGCATTTTATATACACAATAACCAAGATTATATATTTATATCATCAATAAATCATCAATATCATTGATTAGTTTCAGTCTCATACATTTGAAATAAAATAGTTTTACTACCTTTTTTGTTTTTTAACTTGTTCCACAGCTAGCCATATTTTAACCATGTTCATACTTTTTAACTGAAAAAATATATATATATATATACTTTTTTTTTCACTATTAAAAGATGCATTAACTATTAACTGAATGACTATTAACTGAATCTAAGCAATCTGAATAAATGAATTTAAAAAAAAGATGCACATTAATTACAAACTATGCCATGATTTATTTTTGAGTGCAGAAATCTTACATGTTAAAACTGTGATCCAAATAGACAGAAGTGACGCATGTAAGAGTTTCACCTTCAGCCTTTCTGCCGTCAGATGTCAGATGCATACGAGGTTCAAACGTAAGTCACTGACACGTCACTCACACGTTTTATAATCAGCCGTTCTTAGTAATTAACCCTCGTGAAACATGCAGATGATCAACAGGTAGCCTGTTATTATGAGAACCGAGTGTGTTTTTACTTTTACATCTCCATTTACAGTGAATATGAATTCATATGAACAACTTTTATGATGGCTTTTTTTATTTTTGGAGTTATTTTTGCTACTAGAATATAATTTTGCCTTTAAAAACTGAAATGGAGAAATTCTGGCTAATGTAATTAGTGCATACATCTCCATATAGCAACACATTTGTGTTTATAGTTTCAGAAGTCTATTGTTTATGGATCAGTCCTGACATCGTTACGCCATCGCCACATGTTCTGTTCTGTTCTGTTTGAGCTCCGGCCTGCATAATACACTTCTAATGAGGACTGGACTCTGTAACACACACCACTGTAAATGGCTGTATTTTTACTGTATTTTTGGTCAAATAAATGCAGCCCTGGTGAGCAGAATAGACTCAAAACATTTAAAAAATATGAATTATTCCAAACTTTTGACCTGTAGTGTATATATAGTTTTATATATATATATATACTAAAGTTTTAAATGAAGAAATATTGCAATTGCCTATGAATTCAGATTGAATTATATATGAAATGTATACATGGACTATTTAATAACTTCTTGAATTATAATAATTATTTAAATAAATATTAAGAACACAGCAACAGCATGCAACCATGAGCTTGCTGTCCCAAACTCTGTTGATTAATATTATTAATATAACTTTTAATTTCCAACATATAGAATAGATTCACAGATTACTAACAAGTGACATACAAAAAAATAAATAATGTAACCTCAAAACAGTTCATGTGGAGGTTCAGATAAATGAAGCATTGCAGTAAATGTCTTGAGATGTGAGATGTCATGGAAAATGACTCTTTCTGTGTTTCTCTGGGAACTTGAGCTGATTTGCAGCTGGTGGCTCGTTATATTTGGCAACATTGGTATTTCATTCCATGCTCTGCCCCATTTATTCCCATCTTGTGAAGTGTGAGCGTGTGCATTATGGTGGCTCTTTGAGAACGCACTCCAGTTTTGAGATTCGGTCGCTTGGATTGACCTGCAGGATCTGCAGATTTGCAAACAATCTGGCTCCTTGCGGTCCTCTCAGAAGTTGTTAATTAGGCTTTATCTGCTGTAATGGCGGGTGCCAGTGCCCTTGGCTGAACTGAGCCTCTCTGCTCATTAATTACGCGGTTCGGCAGGGCACAGGTTGGCCTCTAATTCTGATAAGAGCTGCTTTTCCGACAGGTCGCCGTCTGCCTGGCACTGAAGGCACTGACTATGAATATCCATACAGAAGAGGAGAGCGATTACAAACAAAAGTTGAGAGAGGCTCCTGAAAAAAAAGAGATGAGGGAAGAGGAGGGTTTTGTGGAAGAAATATATTAATGATTTGAAAAGCTGAAAACAGGCTGCTGCTTGTACATTATGCATGTAGGGAAGGTAAAAGAGACTCAGGTTATATGAGGACAGGTCACTTCAATTACTGTGAGAGAGATGCATGTGAAGAATATGCTCAATCTGATTGGCTGATTGGTTTGCAATGTTCATTGCATTAGTAGTTGGGGTAACACTTTATTTTAAGGTCAAGTCAAGTCAGTTTATTTATAGAGCACAACTTTAACACAGCCATTGAAAAGGAAAAAAAAAATCTAATAAAATATGAAATAAAAAATAAAATCAAAATATGTATATATATACAAAAACATACATCAAAAGTAATGTTCACAGCATCACTCAAATGCAAGGGTGTAAAAATGAGTCTTTAAAATTGATTTAAACACTGAGCAATGGAGTGGCCCTGATAGTAAGGGGTAAAGTGTTCCAGAGTTTAGGGGCAGCAACAGCGAAAGCTCCGTCACCTTTGGATTTACAGCGAGAACAGATTAAAGAAGCTGGTTACAAGATCTTAATGACCTAGAAACCTATGGCTATATGGCTTGATAAGATCACAGATATAATCCGGGGATGACTTTTGCAATGCCTTGTATACAAAAAGAAGGATCTTAAAATCAGCTCTGAATTTGATAGGAAGGATTAATGCATGGATGACAATTTCGAGATCTTTTCGAGAGAGAAAATGCTTTACTTTCGAGACAGATCTGAGGTGGAAGAAGCTACTCTTTACAATCGTGTTTACATGCTTGTCAAATTGTAGAAATGGTTCGAAATGGACCCCTAGATTTTTTACATGGTGTACATGGTTGTAATTTTCACTAAGGGAACCTAACCTACTTGTAAGAGTAGTATTAAGTGCAGCGGAGCCTAGCAGAAGCACCTCAGATTTGTTAGTGTTTAGTCCATCCAAGTTCTCATTTCATCAAAACACGAGAAAAGAAGTTGTAAAGAAGAGTCATTTTCAAGTTTGATTGGAAGGTAAAGTTGGAGGTCATCTGCGTAGCAATGATAGTTAATATTATATTTCTGGAGAATGGAGCCTAGCATGTGGAGCGAAAACGATAAAGGGCCAAGAATAGAACCCTGTGGAACACCATAAGGGATGGGCGCAGAAGGTGAGGTGAACAACTCGATATTTACTGGAAAAGTTCTGTCCTTTAAATAAGAGGTGAACCACTGTAATGCAGTGCCTTGAACCCTTACTACACATTTGAGTCGATTCAAGAGGATGTCATGGTCAATAGTGTCGAAGGCTGCACTCGAATCTAACAGTATCAGAATGGCAGATGACAAAGATCAATGGGCAACAAAAGATCATTCATAACTTTAATAACTTTAATGAATAGTATTTTATTTTAATAATTCATAATGTAATGTAGCTTCCAAATATACTTTGTTAAACGCGTATTTATCCTGACAGCTAAAAGAATCTGTGCCACACTGTAAAAACATTTTTTTAAAGTATTTTTGTCTTGTTTCATTACAGAGATGTCTAAAAATCTTAATTCAAGATACATTGACTCAAGAAGCAAACTGACATAAGATATTAGGATTTTAAAATGAAGTGTTATATTTAAAATGAGAACAAGTATGGGTCAGAAAAATAATCTTAATTCAAAGGCAAATCAGGGTTATTTTTTCTTATCCCACTGACATATGTATTTTCTTGTGTTAAGCATAAATTCACTTAATTTTGATACATTTTTAGATTTAATATCTTAAGTCATTTGGCTTCTCCAGTAAATGTATCCTGATTTAAGAATATTTAGATATTTGTACTGGAAAACAAGAAAGAAATACTTCCTCAAATATATAAAAGAAAAAGTGATCATTCTAAATTCGATTGTATATTAAGTTATTAAAAACTTTAAAAAGACAATTAATTGTTATCTTAGGGGCTGAATTGTGATCCTTAAATACAGTCTTTTAATGTCATCTAATGAGTCTGTTTCTAAAAATGCCTGACAGGATTGTTTTTTTTGTTTTTTGTTTTTTTAATGAACTATTGTTGCACTGAACGACATTTTTTCTGTAAATCATGGTTCTAGTGATATTCTAGTGATAACAGCACTCCAAAATCCGCTTGCAGTATTTCTAACAGTGAGTGTCATGGCAGAGTCACTGAATGTAGTTTTAAGAGTTTTTTAGGTGAAATGTAGTTGGTTAGACTTCAAATATGCATTTTTTTTTTTTGAAGAGATAGTTTACCCAAAAATGAAGATTACCCCATGATTTGCTCACCCTCAAGCCATCCTGGGTGTATATGACTTTCTTCTTTCAGACAAATACAATCTGAGTTATATATATAAAAAAATGCCCTGGCTCTTCCAAACTTCATAATGGCAGTGAATGGGGGGTAATATTATCATAGTCCAATTGAAGACCAATAAACTGTATCCATCCATCATAAAAAAAGTATGTTTTTGTGATAAAAACAATAATAATAATATTTTATGTTATGAGATTTACGGTTTCTGAGTTTTTCAGTTTCAGTGGGCGGAGCATATATGAATATTCACGAGTTTTCCAGACATATGCGTGGAACTGAGAATTTTAGTTCACACTCCTTGTATCTCAGAAGGTTTAATGAAGAATTTCAAATAAGGTAAATGTATTTTCAGCGTTGCGCAAAAGAGGGTTTTTAAAGACACTCCGTAATTTTCTGTTTTTTTATTGTTGTATAAATGCAATATCACACTCGTAGCTGTGCAATATGTCTGTATATCAGCACAGATATGATTACCTACAGCCGAAGCACAGCCGTGATCAAATATGTGGTATCGATAAAATGATAACAAGAGTTCGATATAATGTTGAGCCGTGCCACACGGAGCATTTATCTGCTCTGCTCAAACAAATACCTGAAACCATATAGTTACATTTTTACCATGGTATTGATGTGCAGTTTAACTGTGGTTATCATGATCTAAACGTATGCTACTATGGAAGACCAATGGTTAATTTAAATAAAACTCAATCAGTCAGAATAATTATATTTAGCCATATAAAAATAAGGTTGTTACAATTTTTACAGATGTTTTGCATCTGCATCCGAACTCAAGCTACTGTCAAATGTGCATTTCTAATATAATATTAATAATATTGGAGCCCGCACTGCAAACTGTTTTGGAAACAATATCTCTCATTAGAACATGCAGAAACTAAGAAAATTTTTTCTATTAAGATATTTATTTTGTTAAGGAAAAATTACTGGAAAAGTGTAAAGAATTCAAAAACGTGAAGTGCTTGTCATGTTCTGACCATAAAGAGTCGTTTAAAACCACAAAATACAACTGAAATCTGCCTTTAAACTTGAAAGAAATAAAGATTTGAATTATATCGTGATAATTAGCAATATCGACTGATATGAAAATATGTGTATATATTTATATAAAATGCTATAAATGTTATAGTTCCCCAGTAATATGGAATCATTGAAGCAGCTGTTTTTGGTCAGTGTCGCTGTTGATTTGTCTGCATGTGTTGATGTTTCAGGTGGCCAGATGGGAGCACAGGACCAGAGGCCTGACCCGTCTGTTTGGAGGTCCATATGTGGCCTGTTATTCCCTCGCTGTGCTCATCCTGCTCTTCAATGTTTACCAAAGCCACAGGTAACAGCATCCACCGCTGTATTATGTATTGTCAGGGTTCAGTACTCAGAATCGCCATTATTGATGCTGTAATTTATTCAAGCAACCCATTTGGTCCCATTTTGCATAAGACCAAATATCCAGTGTTTACCTTTCACCCTTTTATTGATTTCATCAATAATAATAGTGTGACATCTGTCTGACTAGCGGCACATTCAGTTGCTTATTTCATTTGCTTTATTCTCATGAGGATCAGGCCGTTGCCATGACAGCCTTCGTCTCTACGCTGCTGATGCTGGTGTCATCGGCGCCGCATGCGACTCTGTGTGTGTGTTAGAAGGGCTGCTGCTATTTTCTACCCAGTTCCGAGAGAGTGAATATGTTCTCAGTGAAGCTGCCGTACAAACACACAGTGAACCTGCTCAATCAGGATCACTCCTGTTACACTTTGAGATCACAACTGTTCCAAAATCAGGGTTTCTGCAGGTCTTAAAAAGTTTTAATTCACCCTTCCACAGATGAAGGCCTTAAAAGGTCTTAAAGGGGTCATGAACTGAGAAACCAAAACTCATTTGCTATTTTGACAAATAAGAAGTCATAGTACTATAAAAACATCCTTTAAGTTTTAAAACTCAAAACTTTCTCATTAGTTTAAAAACAGCTTATATTGAAGCCAATCTGCCAAAACGACAGCTTGCAGAATGTGCAAATTTATGACGTAATAATGTAGCTAAACCCCGCCTCCGCAGGAGAAGCTCAACGCCTGCTTCTACGTCACTGCCTGTTTAGCCACGCCCACCAATTTTACAGCACCGCCTGTTTAGCCCCGCCCATTGATTCTACAGCACCGCCTGTTTAGCCCCGCCCACATATTCTACATCACTGCCTGTTTAGCCCCGCCCACAGATTCTACAGCACCGCCTGTTTAGCCCCGCCCACCGATTCTACAAAACCGAATGTTTAGCCCCGCCCATCGATTCTACAGCACCGCCTGTTTAGCCCCGCCCACATATTCTAATCACTGCCTGTTTAGCCCCGCCCACACAGATTCTACAGCACCGCCTGTTTAGCCCCGCCCACCGATTCTACAAAACCGAATGTTTAGCCCCACCCATCGATTCTACAGCACTCCCTGTTTAGCCCCGCCCACCGATTCTACAGCACCGCCTGTTTAGCCCCGCCCACATATTCTACATCACTGCCTGTTAGCCCCCCCCACAGATTCTACAGCACCGCCTGTTTAGCCCCGCCCACCGATTCTACAAAACCGAATGTTTAGCCCCGCCCATCGATTCTACAGCACCGCCTGTTTAGCCCCGCCCACATATTCTACATCACTGCCTGTGTAGCCCCGCCCACCGATTCTACAAAACCACCTGTTTAGCCCCGCCCATCGATTCTACAGCAATTCCTAAATAGCCCCGCCCACCGATTCAAGCATGTAATGTTAATAATGAGAGAGGCAAACGCTGCTGATGTCTATGCAGAAACCAAACAATAAAGATGAAAACAAGATGCTGTTCAGTGCCAAGTTGTGGAAACAACTTACTGGATTAGTTTCTTTGAAAGAAGATGATTTAGTATAAGACGATTACAGTCACTTGGATGGCTCGACTTTATAATAGGGAATTATGCACAAACACGTCTTTTCATTTTCTGCACCTGTCTATGGGGAGTCATTCTGCGATGGTACACCGAACACAGTTTCAATTCTCCAAACAGACCGAGCGTTATAAGCATACAGATTAACATCTATTATATTTAGCCGCATTCCATTTATAATTACATTTACTTTAGTGATGAATCATACACAATAACAAAGATATTATGCATGCGATGATTAATTACATTGCATAATGATTGGTTACTTGCAAATCCTCCAAGAACTGATGCACTGAAAGGCGGCGGATGAAAGCTATTCATAGAGTCTCAGAGGATGTGAAGATTCCTGACGCCTTTGACGGTTAAACAAAACCGGCTGCCTGATTCCTCTTTACGCAAGATTTCATGTTGAAACCATGAATAACTTTCCCTACGAGCATCATAGTGACGGTTATTATCAATTATTCTCATGACAAACTTAGTAGCACAGTTCAGTTTATATATATTCAGTTTCTTCTGCCAAGACACAATTTCAGCACCTAATCGCACTGGATCTCAATGCATTCATGTAAGGAATTAAGAGCATTTATTACTTTTTTCTCAGATTTTAGACCAATTTCCATGTTCTCACCAAAAATAAAAGTAAAAGCTACATGTACATCTACCAGTATTTTTAATGGTATAGCTTTGCACTAGTAGGTGGTGCTATAATTAAATTTGCGTGAAGATATTCAAAAGAAGATTCTGAAGAATGTTAGTAACCAAACAGTCATAGTCCAATTGAAACAGACTTTAGCCTTTGACTTCCATAGTATGGAAGAAAATACTATGAAGTAAATGGCTACCTTCAACTGTCTCTTCATTTTACAGAATATCTTTTTCTGTGCTCAACAGAAGAAACTCAGATTCATGAGGGTTATATTATTATTATAATTATTATTATTATTTATTATTATTATTATTATTTATTTATTTATTTATTTATTTATTTATTTATTTATTTATTTATTTGTTTGTGCAGGAATTATTATTATTTTATTTATTTATTTATTTATTTGTGCAGGAATTATTATTATTTTGTTTATTTATTTATTTATTTGACAATCTAGAGATTTTCAGAATTATTCTTTCTAAACATGCTTTTCACAACACTGAAAAAACAAATCATGTAGGATTTTGAAACAATTTTTATTTTGAAATTTCAAGTAAATTTCACAAATAATTACAAAGAAATGGCGTTTAAACACAATTTTGAAGTAGAAAAATGAAATGTTTTCTTATAAATCTCCAATAATCTTTATTTACAGAAAAACAGCTTCTATAATAGGTTATAACAGTGTCATCCTTCAGTTCACTGCTAATTCTTTCATCGAGTAATAGAATTCATTATCCTGTAAGTGTGAGCTGAACATTCATATATAATCCTTGCAGAAAATGAGCTTAAGAAATACTCAGTTTTGGTCTCTCCATGACCCAAGCATGACCTTTTTATTCTCTCTCCTCAGACATTTGTCTCTGTTATATCTTGTTTTTTAAAGAGATCTGAAGCAACGTGTGTGATTTCATGTCCACACTGTCCTCGTCAGTCGCACTGTTACCTAACCTCAGTCTGAAGAAAGCAGGAGTTGGATCTCTTTAGAGCACAGGTGACTCCCACTCGCTCACGTCTGTGTGTGTGTGTGTGTGTGTGTGTGTGTGTGTGTGTGTGCGTGCATCTGAAAATGTTGCCCGTTTATTTCATTAACCTTCATTTTGCCAATTACACACCTGCGTGGAGTGTCAGAGATTAATAACGTTTCATCAGTCCTACGTCTGCACCCACAGGATTTCTTTTAAGAATTATATAAGAGTGATGATGTAATGTCATCGTTTTGCGTTCGTGAAAAATGATATGTTTCAGGCCGTCTTCATCTTTATCTCTGGGTTTGCTGCACATCTGAATGGGATTTGCGGTATTTTCAGGAAAGCAACTGAAGTTTTTGTCTTTGCTTAAAAGAAGAGGAAGCAGACTAATTTTGAAAAGCAGTAACTGGTTTTGGATGGATGAAATTAAATAAATAATTAATAATAATAATAATAATAATAATAAGCTGGCTTATATTAATATTTGTTGTAGATGAGATCGGACAAACTAGAACTGAACACACCAAAAAAAGACAAAAAAAAATAGCTGGATAATAAGTAAAATATTAATAATAATAATTAAATAATAATAAAATAAAACATGAATTTATGGATAATAAATGATAGCTGAAATAATAATAAAAAAAAAGATAACTAGTTAAAAAATAGCATGATAATAAATTAGTTATAATAAATAATAATAATACATTAATGTTTTATTTATAATAATACATTACATTAATTAATTAAATGAATGGATTTTAAATAATAGCTGTGATAAAAATAAATAAATAAAATATTTTTTATTTACAGACCTGCCATTTAGATAAACTCCAACAGGTTTAAATCAGTATTACTGCATCACAGCCAATAAAATTCAAAATAACTTAAATTCATTTAAAGGAAGGTTGTACCCCTTTAAGATGCAAGTTAAAGCATGAAATATACAATATATGAAAGACTTTATTTGTTTTACAGTAGCTGCGCTGTGGGGGAAAAAAGAAAGAAAAAAATAGATTTTCTAAATAAGTATTTTTGTTTTGTTTTCCATTTTAATTGTCACATTATGGACTTGTGTTTCTTTCATTTTCAGTTCTCTTGTTTAGTTTTATTTCCATTGACCTTTCTGTCCCTCCTTTGATTAATTCATTATGTTCACCTGTGTTCTGTTAATCTAGTCATTAGTCCCTTGTTTGAGTTACTATAAATTCCCTTTGCCTTCATGGATTATCATCTTCTTGGATTCTATTATACTCTTGTGTAGATGATCTTCGTCTTCATGTGCATTTTGCGTGACAATAATATCTAAACAATCCTAAATCAAGATACATTTACTCAAAAAGCAAAATTATTTTATATAAAGTTTTGTTTTCTGCCAATTGGGTCTGAAAAATTAAAGTTGTTTTCCCTTTAAATTGTTTGTTTGTTTGTTTTTCTGAGCCCATTGGCAGATATATTTTCTTGTTTTAAGTATAAACGTACTTAATTTTGATTTCAAAAAGTCATTTGGATTTAAGAATGTTTAGATATTTGTGTAAGTCAAAAATACAGAGTAGGAGATTTTTTTTTTTTCAAGGTATAGAATGTTATTCATTGCATGATAATGCAATATTTTAAGCATAATTGCATGCATGTATTTAATGGCACAGTCTGAAACTCTCCTTTTATCATGCAATCAAACATGTATCCGTTGCTGAATGAGCAGGAGCTTATCAAGTGCTTCTCAGGCCGAGTCAGTACATCATGAAAATGAAGTCTTGGGAGGCAGACTCTCCTTTGATATCGTGTTGTGATCAATCTCACTGCTGCGCCGAGTCTTTCGCCCTCATGTCTGTGAAACGTCTCAAAGTGAAGGAAAGGGAAAGCATTAGGCTGTGACGCACATGCTCCCAATGATCAATACAAAGCCCTGCTTGAAAATAATACGCTTTTCCTTTCTCTTTGTCTAATTTCTGTCTGGAGAAACTCCTGTGTAATGCTCACGAACACAATGCATCATGGGACAGCGAGCGGTCGATATTCGCTTTCCTCTGATCATCCACCAATCATTAGCTCTCGTGCTCAGGGTTTGAAGATGCTTGTGCTTGCTGACCTACAAAGTGTCCATCCTGTTCATTTTTTTGTTGTTGTTGTTGTTTTTTTAATGTTCCTACTAAGAAACTGGAGTTTAAAGGCATTTTTCTTTTCATTTATTTTATTTTTATGTTCCATTTCTCAGGCTACATTTTATACTGTTAATATTCGTTTATTATTATTTTTTTTTTACATTTATGTTTTTTATGTGATGTTTTTTTTTATTTGTTCAGCAGAAAGAAGAAGTAGTGAGTTATTGTAGTATTATAAAAACTAATAAAAAAATAGAACATAATAAATATAATAAATAATGTGTGAATAAAATAAAAATGATTAATTTTTTTAGAAATTAGATTTTTGTAAACAAATATACAAAACTATACAAAGATATATAAAACTAAATATTGAGTTATAAAATATTGCATCTGTTTACAGTTTTTAAATTCAGTTTTAAAAAATGTTATTAGATTACTGACCAAGAAGTAAAACATTATTTATATTTATTTTACATTATAATTTTTTTTTCAGAATTAAACAAATATTTTTTTCTGTTCTATATTTACACTTAAATTAATCTCAGATTAAATATTAGATTAAATTCTGTCTATTATTGTTAATTGTTTTCATGTTTTCATATGCTAACCAATGATATCAATATGCTAAAATAGCTGATAATAAATTATATGTGAAAATTGTTGATATTAAAATTCAATACTATTTTTTCTTTCTTTTTTTTTCTTTGTGAAAAACTAACTAAAGTCGCTTATTTTAAAAGGGAAGTAGGTATCAAAAAGTGTAATGTACAGTATTAAAAAATAATATTACATTTGAACGTTATTAAATTATTAATGTTTTTAACCTTTAACTTTAAATGAGTGTTAGATGAAGGCAATTGAGAGAAAAAAAGTAGTTAAAAAGTTTTAAAGATTAAATTTAACTGTTTTCTTATGAGAGAAAGAAACAACTCTTTGAAAAGATGCTTTCAGGCCTTGTTCCAGCGACAAAACAAAAGCTGAACTTTTTACTTCAAAATGTTATGTTTGTTAGTTGCAGAATCTCATTAAAACTTTGATAGTGTGGATTTTCAACATTTCCATGATTGCTATCCAATTAAGAAAGTTTCCTCCAGTTGAACAACTGCTCGTCTTCAGCTTAATTAACAGAATTGTTAAGTCATATTTATTTCTATAGTGCTTTTCACAATAAGCATTGATTTAAAGCAGCTTTGCGGAAGCTGATTTTTCCACTGCAGTTCTGTTTGTTTCTCACAATTCAAATGTTTTTCTTAGAAATTATGAGATAAAATTGTTTTAAGTCTTTAACGCTATTTACTTTTAATCCTGTGGCAAAAATTAGCTTCTTTACAGATGTTGACATATTAAAGAGATGTTTTGTTGTTGTTCTCTACAGATGCATATGTGTTCAGGATTCTGCACTATAGACTTGAAACCTTGATATCGTTGCAGTAATTATTTTAAACGCAGCTTTTTCTGGTGTAATGATAGAGACAGCATTCTGCTGGCGCCATCAACATATTCTCCAGTGAATATATACAAACCATCAGTCATGTGGAGCTAAAGCTGAACTCACTGGCACCTGTACATGTAACAGTCCCATGAAAGTCATAATTAGCAACACTGAGGTAGTTACACTTAACTGGAGGTAGTTGAGCTCAAAATGAAGGCTAATTTAAGCAGTTTAAAGGTGAAATGTGTCATTTCAGCTCTAGTAGAGTCACCAAAGAGAATTGAATATATAAATACAAACCAAGCAAGGTCTGGCTTTTAACATGGGCCACTCAACCTTTGCTAGATGATACATAACAACACCATTGCAGATGCATCTTTCTATATTGACGCCCATTCAAAAATAGCTATACAAAAAGCTGCTTTACAAAAAGTAAAATTCTGAAAGCAGCTTAAATAGCTGCATCCAAGCAACTTCCATTGAGATAAGTGGGAATGTTAACTCTTTAAATGCTAAAGCTTTCTCCAGTTATTATAGATCTGTTTGATGCCAAAAAAAAAAAAAAGATCCTAAACATTCCTACCATTTACCATTGGTCAAAACAGACTGACCCGCCCACATTCCAATAGCCCCGCCCACACTCAGACAGCCACACCCACACTCAGATAGCCCGATTCACATTTAGATAGCCCTGTCCATATTCCAATAGTCCCGCCCACACTCAGACAGGCCACACCCACACTCAGATAGCCCCTGATTCACATTTAGATTGCCCCGTTCATATTCCAATAGCCCCGCCCACACATAGACAGGCCACACCCACACTCAGATAGCCCCTGATTCACATTTAGATAGCCCCGTCTATATTCCAATAGTCCCGCCCAAACTCAGACAGGCCACACCCACACTCAGACAGCCCCTGATTCACATTTAGATAGCCCCGTCCATATTCCAATAGTCCCGCCCACACTCAGACAGGCCACACCCACACTCAGATAGCCCCTGATTCACATTTAGATAGCCCCGCCCACACTCAGATAGGCATAAAGTCACCCAAAATTTGGTTGAAAATCAGGGTTAAATCACCAAATACTGATTTCTGTACTCTTCCTGAGTTAAAGCATTAGTATCGTGTTGTTTAAAAATGAATATGTAAGTATATTCTTGGCATTTGTTGAGGTCTGAAAACACTGAATCTTTGATATTTTGACCAGTTGTCATTTTCTGCAATACAATATTTGCCCGCTGGCTATTCATCCTGAAACTTTTCATTTTCATTTTACATTTGCATTATCTTGCATGGCTTTCATGGCTGTGGTTGCCAGATGTCAAGAGCTTAAATCCCCCAAACGGAGCTTTTTTCATACATCGAAAATTTTCCTGTCTAGTGCTTTACTTAATCATCCAAACCAGGCAACCATTCACACGCGCTTTACATCACTTATGAAAAATCACTTATGAGCTGAAAACACAGACATGTAAATCTCTATTGAGATATTATGCTCAAATAAAAGCATAACACAGCCAGTCTGTTTTCTTTCACATGCACTCTTAAAAATGAAGCTTCTTCAAGCGATGCCATAGAAGAACTATTTTTGGTTCCACAAAGAACCATTCAGTCAAACGTTCTTTAAAGAACCATCTCTTTCTTGCCTTTTCATAATCTGAAGACCTTTTTTGAAACAGAAAGGTTCTTCAGATGTTAAAGGTTCTTTATGGAACCATTTGCACTGTTTGATGACAGTAATCATGATTATATTTCTTGAGCAAAATTATTATGATGTTAAACCGTTTTCGTGTCTCTTTATCCCAGATGAAGCTGTCAAATCTTTGTGTAGCCGTGACCCAGAAAACAGACATTAGGGTGTCCTCCGTAACACTGACCGTTCTTTCTCTTCTTCTTCTACCTTCTAAAGATCTTTTCATCCTTGGCCAGGTGTTTTTCAAAGTCTGAAGTGGGCAATGAAGCCCCAATTATTTGTTTTCAGGGCCTAAAAGAGAGATGCAGAAGAAAGGTGCAGGAAGTAATCACTCTTCTCTGAAAGGACGGGAGTGTGAGGGAAGAACTTCCCTGCTGATGGGGCAAATAAGCCCACACTAATAGAGAGTCAGCTGAACCTGTGGATGTGTTCGGATGCTCCTGCTGCAAAAAGGTACAAAAGCTCTTACTGGGGTGGGACACTTTCAACAGCTACACCTTTGTACCTTATTTACCCCTAAAGGTGCATGTTA
>NC_056583.1:865480-910480 GCF_018340385.1 Cyprinus carpio
AGAGTTCAAAACACAAGTATGTTAATCAGCTGTTATTTGATCACAGCGCCGCTCTCCTGGATATTTCTGTGTGTCCAAACCATGAGCTTATTAATAAAGCACACCGCTCTCGAAACCCTCAGCATGCCCATCACTATCCCTCCATGAGCACATCAGCACAGACAGAGAGCAGACTCTGTGTTTGAGCAAAGCAGATGTTATTTGCACTAATGGATTTCTCAGGAGCCATGTGCTGCTATTTCTGGCTGCTAATATACGGTTGTCTCGCAGGTTGATAAACCTCTCTGTCGCAAATCAGAAAAGCTGAATGCGTCTCATGCCGAGAAAGAAATGTATGTAATTTAAAAACGACTTGAAATGATTTTAAACCAAATTTACGCAACTGTTTGACGCCACTGGGTTTGACGTGTGAGCAGTTGTGTATTCGGTTGTGACTTTATAAAACCTTGACAACTGTGACTGGTCTGCTGAGGACTGGCTTTATTTGTTCACTAGGCAACAATTGATGGAGCAAACGGCCCGTGGTCTCCTAAACTATAAAGCTTTTTACTGTTGGTCGCTCTGTGTGTGTGTGTCTGTCTTGGTTTGCTGTCGGTTTCCAAAATCGATCCAGTCCAGCGTGGTCTCTGCCTGTGTGCTCATGCGTCAGATGCCCTGGGGATGAAAGCGACCGGCTGCCAACCATGTGTAGAGAGAGAAATGTGGACACGTGTAGCCCATTGACCCTTGCATGCTTGTGCCAGGGATATGAAAACACTTGTGCTGCGTCATGATGTGAATCATCAGTTCACCTGATGAAAAGCCAGCATGGCAGCGGATGCGTGGCAGCTGATTGGTCAGATTGCAGGAGTAAATTTATCTAGTTTGTCTCTAGTTTTGTAAAATGATATTTACCTCACATTATCGACAAACGACTTATACTGTAATATTTTTGTATGCTTAGGAATAGTTCACCCAAAAATGAAAATGTGCTGAAATGTGCTCACCCTCAGGTCATCCAAGAAGCAGATGAGTTTGTTTCTTCATCAGGTTTGTAGAAATGTAGCATTGCATCAGTGTCTCAGCAATGGATGCTCTGCAGTGAATGGGTGCCGTCAGAATGAGAGTCCAAACAGCTGATAAAAACATCACAATAATCCACAAGTAATCCACAGCACTCCAGTCCATCAGTGAACATCTGGAGAAGACAAAAGCTGAAACACATCCAGCATTAAGATGTTTTTAACTCAAATATGAGTCCATAATCCATAACAACACTTCCTCCAGTGAAAAAGTGCATCTCCTGTTGTCTCTCACATCAAAATCCAGACACATATTTGTTTAGAGCTGTTTTGGAGTCTAGTGAAAAGACCAACTGGAAGAAGCGTTATTAAGGATTATGGAAGTTAAAAACTTCTTAATGGCGGATTTGTTTCTTACAAAGACACAGTTTTTAAGACATAAAAGGTTAAATATATTATCACACAGCTCTATATTTAAAGTTGATAAAGTCAAAGATTTCACCAGCTTTCTTTTAAATTGTTATCCAAGCGCTTCACATCACAAGTGCAATGCTGCACCGGGTGCGCTACCGAGCAAGTTTACTACATCAGAAAAGACACACATATGGAGCTGCTTATGAGATGATAACCTCAAAATGTGTTAGTTTACAAATCAGGCACTATGATAAAAGTCTTTTGAGCTGATGACATAGTATTGTGCAAGAAACTGCATAAAAATCAGTCTTTATTGACTGACTGATAATCTCCCGCTGTAATGTGTGTAAAGGAATAAAGGTTGATGGTGTTATACTGCCACTAGTGTTGATTTCAGCTGGAAACTGCAGTGAATTGTATGTACAGGTATGTTTTTGGTGTTTTGCAGAAATGTAGATAGATCATAGATGTATGTTTTTTCACAAAATGCCTCCTCCACAGTACAATTCAGTGAGCAAAAAAAAAAAAAAAAGAAGCTGATATGGTTTCTTCCACAAGTCAGCGTCAACACACACACACACACTTGCTGTTAATGTTTCCAAGCTCTCTTACATGTCGTCTAACCTCTCTTGCTCAGGAAGAACCACGTAGGCACTACGCCAACACACGGCACACTCGTAAACCACCTCTCCTGCTGTTCCTCCTTCATCCTCTCCTCTTTTCAATCTACTCTTTGTCCATTCACTGGTAAATTGTCCAATGTTCCTATTTGCTCTGTAGGAGATCAAGCCTCTTAATACTAGTTTCAATACACAATCATACAAAGTTTCACAGTCATATCCATATACATCGAACTTGTTTTATTTAAGATTTTATTATTTTGTTCTGCTTGTTTTGATTTGAATTGTGTTGTTTGCTTTTCTTTTATTTCATATATAGTAGTTTGTATGAAATATAGCATTAATATACACTACTGTTCAAAGGTTTTGTTTATGTTTTTTGAAAGCACTCTGTACTCACCATTTGATGAAAATCCAGTAAAAACAGTAATATTGTGAAATATTATTAATATTTACAACAGCTGTCTTCTATGTGAATCTCTGTTAAACTGTAATGTATTTCTGTGATGTGCAGCTGTATTTTCAGCATCATTACTCCAGTCTTCAGTGTCACATGATCTTCAGAAATCATTCTAATATGATGATTTGCTGCTCAAAAATTATTTATTATTTATTTTATTTTTAAATGTACATTTAATTACATTTTAAATGTAGTAACTGTCACTTTTAATCAATTTAATGCATCCTTTCTGAATTAAAAATAAAATTTTCTTTCATAGCGTACCCTAAAATAGATGCAAATCAAATTTTGACAGAATAATTAATCAAAACCAAGGGATTTATGCAAAATCTTATATTTTTATTTTATCCAATATTCCATAGTGGGTTTAAAAAAATAATAATAATAAAAAAAAAAAATGATATATATATATTATATATATATATATATATATATATATCTATATATATAATATATATATATATAATTATTATTATTATTATTATTATTATTATTATTATTATTATTATTGCATGTGTGAAAGCAGAAATTCAGAAATTTTTCCTGAAATTATTTCAGAGCTATACACTGAAAACACAAACAAAAAAAAATATTTGCACTCTTAAATTCCTAGTAAATTTCACGAACAAATACAAACAAATAGCAAGTAACACATTGAATTAACCGTAATGTTTTGAAGTAGAAAAACTGAAATAAGTTTCCTGGAGTAGAAAAATAATTCTCTTCTCAACTGAGTAAAAAAAGACCCACACAATTCCATACAAACCACATTTCTATCAATTTCGAACTCTAGTTAGATCAGAGTTCATTGGCAGTGCAGGTGGTTTATTTCATCATCCTGGTCCTGACACGTATGTGACGTCACACTGCATGCGCCATAGAGGTTAAGAATAGGTGCTGAGAACACAACAATAACAAGAAGTTGATAAATCAGCTGATGTCATGAGAGAACAGCATGCAACCGGCGCGGCTCTAATTTCCTTTGTTCTGTGCGGCAATGAAGCAGGAATTAAGTAATTAAGTAGCTCCTGTACTCCAGCATCATAGCTGTACAAGTCACATTATATTTATTTATATAGCGCTTTATGCAATCATGGTCGTGTCAAAGCAGCTTTACAGTAAAACAGTTGGTCAATAATGCAAGAGGACAATAACAAAGAGTCATTTTCCAGTTCATTGATGATTCGGTGATGTCAGTGATTCAGCTTTCTTCTGATAGTGTCTGTGCAAGCAGTCAAGCGTCCCCAGCTAAGCAAGCCAAGGGAGACAGTGGCAAGGAACCAAAACTCCATCGGCGATAGAAATGGAGAAAAAACCTTGTACAGACAGAGTAGAGCACAGATTTCCCAGTTTGGCATCGTGCTAAAAGCCTACGCCGTTACTATAGCAACCAAAAGTCAACCTGCACTGCCTAAACACCTACTGTACATCCCATCTGATCACTGTGCTGTGCGTCTATGTGTCCAGGTTAACTGGAGATTGTGTTCTTTTATTGTACTGCTGCGTTCACATGCATTAGTGAAAAGAAACTAGTTACTTTTTTCATGAACTGTCAGATGAGAGTGGCTCTTACAGCCCACGTTTAATGAAGGTACATTCACACACACACACACACACACACACACACACACACGCTTTTATATGCCTTTCAATAATTCTGTCTGGGCAAACTAATGTATTTAACGTTAGCAAAAACACACATGATAATACCAGATCTAGATCATGAATATTTCTTACTGGATATCACAACTTAATTTTCTAATCTTATTTGTAATATTATTTGATATTATTTAATATTATGTTAGATAATATTTGTCTATATTATAATATTATAATTAGTATTTGGCTGTTATTATATCCAAAATATATTACTGTCCATCACATCTTAATTTTTTAATCTTGTTGTCATTAATTTAAATATTATTTAATACTATATTAGATAATATCTTTCTATATTATAATATTATAATTAGTATTTGGCTGTTATTAGATAAAAATAAATAAATGTTTTGTGTTTTTGCTTCATCTATGAGAATGTGTGAGTCATCTCTTAATTAATCATCATAATTTTCTAATCTTGTCATGATTTTTTATTTTATTTTATATCATTTTACATAGTATTTGTCTGTTATTAAATAAAAAAATGTTTTGTGGTTTTACATTCATTGCCATCAAATCTTAATTTTTGAATCCTGTTGTCAGGAATTTTACTTATTTAATATTTTAATAGTATTATTAAATATTATTTTAGATGATATTTGCCTGTTATTATATAATAATATTATATGAAATATTATATAATATTATGTGAATAAATTTTATTTTTTTTTCTGATCATATTGTGATGAATTTTAACATTTTAATTGTAGTATATAATTTTTTTTGTGTGTGTTTTTACTAAATTGTTGTCATGAATTTTAATATTATTTCATGTTATCTATATAATTTTATAGATATTTGGCTGTTATTAATATTAATTTTCTCTATTTTTTGCATGCATGCATTCATTACATTTCTTGCCTCACGTTTTAAAAATAAAAAATATTGATATAAGATATCTTGTAAATGTATACACCATGCATGAGGATTGTGTATTAGTGTTGAGTGTTCTCCTGAATGATCTAATAACAGGTGTGCAGCTCTCTGTGATTGTAGGATTTCAGCCTTTAGGAGACTCAGTCTCTTATCTGAAACTGAGAGGAATGTTTCTTTGTTCAAGAACAAGAGCTTGTGAGAGCTTTTTTGTCAATAAAGCAGTTTAAATTGCATCTGTAGATGTGTATCAGTAGCTGTGACGTAGTGAGTTGCGTTTGCTTTGTGATTTCAGGGGATCGGTGAGCGACAGACAGACAGGTTTGCATGCAATCTGCAGCTTTCACAGCGCTGTTCACTGGCTGTCATTCACAGAGCTCTACTGCGCATATAACATGCGTGTGGCCCTAAAATTCATGGCAAGATTAGAAAAAAAGCATATTTTATATAGAGAGAGAGAGCTATAATTTTCTGTATTCCTTCCCACCTGATAGCACTAATCGGCCTCCATTCATTGGCTTTTAAATGCCCTTTCTCTGTTTTAAGAGAAAGGGCATTTCTCTTAAAATTTAAACATTTTACAATGTTTAAATCCATTATCTGGAGATTCTGCTCCAAAATCAGCTCACAAAACATGAGGAAGTCAAGTCAAGTCACTGTTATACAATACAGATTGTCAAAGCAGCTTTACTGTGTTAAACAGGGTAATAGTGTGTGGATAATGCAAGAGGACAATAGTAAACACTCAATGTTTCAGTTGAAGTCAGTTCATTGACGTGTCTGTGAAATCAAGTCGATAATATTGGCAGAAGAATCTGCAGATTCTGTCTGTTTTCCTCCATGTCCCTGCACTCCAACCTGCATCAGATTAACCTACTTCCTCTAGTGATGCAGAAGCACCTTTGTTAGGTAACTAATGCACAAATGTGTGTGGGCGGGAGGGAGGGTTTGTTTGGTGAGTTTTTTTTAATTTTTTTTGTTATTTTTTTGATCTTTGACTAAGACTGTTCTCAGAGAGCGGCTCTGTATATCAGCGTCCGGAGCTCAAAAACAAGCTCGATGTGCACAGGATTCATAAAAGATGAAGTTTAAATGCTGAAAAGAAGCTCTGGTTTACAGCTTATCACTGTAGTCCGTGCAGTTACAGTACACGCAAAAATATATTTAGCCTGAATTTAAGATATGTGTATTTGCATTGCATATTACATTTTTAATTAACATAAACGAATAAACTTTACGTGATGCAGATTTGTGAGTCATACAGAAATTAAATGGGTCCGATTTCTGCACTCAAAAATCATGGCATAAATAAGATAAATATTGATGATACTGTAAATATATAAACCTGGTTGTTGTGCATTTAAACACATTGAGTTAATAGTGCTATTACAGAAATCTGTTTCATTTTTGCATGAGCTATAAATATGCATGACATTAAGTTAACGCAGTTAACAAAAATATGTTCCAAGAATGTTTTCCCACGAAAACGTTATTTCTGAATGTTCAAAACGTTTAAATATTTTAAAAACTCCCGCCATTTTAGGAATGTTACTTTTGAATTTTCTTTGAATGTTCTGAATCAAAATAGAAACATTTGAAAAATGTTAGATCAACGTCCAGCAAAAGTTTGCTTTGAGAATGTTATTTAAAACCAGATAGCTCTGAATTAACATTGAAAGAATGTTTGTTCATAACTTTGAAAAAAACTTCCCTGTTAACTGGGTACTTAATGTTAAAACTGTGCAATCCAAATGTACGGAAATCTTAAATTTAGCCCTAAATATTGAGCCTGGATGCATAAAAGCATCATAAAAGTATTTCATAAGACTCGTGCAGTGCTGTATAGTCTTCTGCAGGTGTACGAGAACTTGTGTGATAATTGGTGAGAAGAATCACTCTTTTGAATCAGAATCTTTTGAATCACCTGATCTGGTTCACAAAACTGGTCTGAATGAATCATTCTTAAATCTTCCTGATTCAGGTCTCCAGTTCATTACTGATTCGTTTCTTATGTCTTCAGAAGACGAATGGATCAATTTTACGACATGAGGGTGAGATATGATGACAGAAATCTCCTTAAAGCTTCATATTAACCCAGATTCCGGTCTTTTATTCCCTCTGTGAGGCCGCAATTAGGTCAAGACTGAACTTTCATTACTATTTATTGCAATGAAGGCTGCCATTTGGATGATGAGCTTCACGTTATACTGGGCTCAGAGGTGCTCGACATCACTGTTTTCATTAGATATTCTGGTTTTGATTGGTCAGTAGGATGTGATTAACCCAAATGACTCAAATCAGATGCTTGTGGAGAGCGTGGAGGTGGTCATTTATGAAGGGCACTTAATGTCATTCTCTGAAGAAGTCAGATGTTTCAGGACCATATTTGCATTTAATGAAAGTTTCCCAGAAGCTTTTATAATGTATGTCTTCGGCGCTTGGTTTCACAGCACGAAAAAGTTCAGTTTGCATTGAAAATGAGTTAAAGGAAAAGGTCGAATCATGTGAATATACCACATCTGAGTAAGAGTAACTCTCTATTGTAGGAAATGTAAGGTTAAAAGAAAGTGGAGCAGATTCTTGTCGACTTCCAACTGTGAACATGAGTCTTATTCGTTATTTAAAAATAAGTTAATAAAATCAGTTTTCGTGCTTGTTTATATACATGCGTTCACTGCTGAATCACAAATGAATCATTTCTGCTGTTTAATATTTAAAAAATGTCATTGCAAATAACTAGGGTGATTTAGACACTGCTCTGAAAAGTGTGTCTCAATGGCAAGAAGTGTCTCGAGGGCCATAGACTGCATAAAAGTGTGAAGAACCAACTAAAGTTGATTAAATTCAGACTATAAATGTGAAGAGTGCAGCTCATATACTGTGAAGGAACCTTAACCAGGTCACACTGTTAGAGCTTCGTCTGTCGAAGCCAATAATTAACCAGCAGAAACACAGGAGGAGGATGAAGAGTGGTGTCTCTAAGAGTAAGCGTCTGTCAGGAGGAGACACAGTAAAAAATGAATGAACCCAGACAAACAGAGCAGAAACATGCATGTTAGACCAGCTGACCTCCAGAAAATCAGCCAGCCGCATGAAATATCTCACACTTCACCCTAAAATCAAAAGAAAGAATTTTACATTTTGCATTTAAAAAAAAATGAAGAATAATATATTTTCTTGCATTGTTTATTTATTTTATTTTATTTTATAATTAAATGTAATTTTATTTTATTTTTAATTTATTTAAAAAATATATATAATAATCGTAATTTTCTAATCTTGTCATGATTTTTAATTTTATTTTTATATCATTTTACATAGTATTTGGCTGTTATTAAATAAAAAAAAATAATGTTTTGTGGTTTTACTTTCATTGCCATCAAATCTTAATTTTTGAATCCTGTTGTCAGGAATTTTAATTATTTAATATTTTAATAGTATTATTTAAAATAATTTTAGATTATATTTGCCTGTTATTATATCATAATATTATATGAAATATTATATAATATTATATGAACAATTTTTTTTTCTAATCATATTAATCATAATTTACATGACAGTTAAGCATTTCCTTCCTGATTATCATCATTGTAATAAGTCTAGAAATTATATGATGATTTTATAAGATGATTTTAACTACTGAAATATAAATAAATATGATGAATGCATACTTTACAATTCAAATATTGTCATACTGTATGTAATTTTATTTATATTTTATTCTTCATGACAAATAAACAAAGATTCACTCCTGATCATCATTGTATTGACTCTAGAAATTTTCCTTATATATATATATATATATATATATATATATATATATATATATATATATATATATATATATATATATATATATATATATATATATATATATATGTATACATTTAGAATTACAATCTAAATCAGTATGAATTAAGATAAAACAAATAGTGATGATTTATTTCTTCAGATAATATATTGTTATTATTATTATTATTATTAATATTATTATTAGGTGGTGATGATTTATTTTTTGTGGTAATATATTGTTTTTGTTGGCGTTATTATTATTCTTCTTCTTCTTCTTCTTCTTCCGCCGCAAGTCTATGGCAGCCCATAGAACCGATTGCGGGAAAGTTGTATAATTTGGCACACTGATAGAGGACAGTCCCAACATTAACTATAGCAAATTTGAAGTCTCTAACTCCAACTCTCTAGCGCCACCACTTGTCCAAAATTTCAATGTTTTTATGCTAATAACTTTTGAACCATAAGCCACAAAATTAAAATTCTTTTTTCCGCTGAATCCTTGGCTCAAGCCAAGTCGAATGAACCCCAAAAATCAAAAATCGCAAGGTTTAGTTTTTTCGCTATTTTAAATTGTTCGAAAAACCTACTTTTTCGAACTCGTCCTAGACGGTTAGTCCGATTTTCACGAAAATTGGCTCAGATCATCTTCAGACCATGCTGGCAAAAAGTTATGGAATTCAAGTTGATTCTTACAAAAGTTCTCGAATACCACGAGAACAAATTCTACGAAAAGCACGCAAAAATGCTTGTGAGGCTATAACTCCACAACGGTTTGGCATATTGAGACCAAACTTGGTGTGTGTTATAACAGGCATGACCTGAGACTTCCTGCAGTGTTTCGACGCAGCGCCACCTAGTGGTCAGGAGATATGAAAAATGCATATTTTTGCTTATAACTTCTGAATGGTTTGGCCAAAAAAAAATCACAAATGTGTTTTTTTTATATTCGGTGCGTCATGTCAAGTCGAATGATATCCAATTTTCCCGTGTCGGCCATTTTAGGTGTCGGCCATTTTGAATTATGTTTCAAAATGCTGTATATTTTGAACGCATTATCGTATCGCTACGAAAATAATTACAAAAATGTTTGGCTCCATGCCCTGAAGCTACTCAAAAAGTTTGGTGGCAGCGCCACCTTGTGGTCAAAAGTTATAATGAAATATCATAAAAATGCTAATAACTTTTGAAAAAATTAGACTATTGCAATGAAAGTCATGTCTCTACATTCTTTGGGTCATGCCGAGAACATCGATAGCAATTATTCCAAAATTGGCAATACTTCCTGTCCGCCATTTTTATTAAAGTTGAAAACCTATTTTTTCGAACTCCTCCTAGACCGTTAGTCCGATTTTCACCAAATTTGGTTCGGATCATCTTCAGACCAATCTGACAAAAAGTTATGGATTTTGTGTTGATATACGAAATGGTTTTCGTTTAGCGCATCGACGAATTTGTTCGTAAGATGCCAAAATACATCTGAGGCTGTATCTCGGCAATGCTTTGACATATTTGCACCAAACTTTGTATGTGCCATTGTCACCTCTGACTGACCATGCCACATCAATTTGGTAACAGCGCCACCTATTGGTCAAGAGTAATTAATCATTCATTAACCATTAATAATTACATTTATAAAAATGCTAATAACTTTTTATTGCATTAGCCTATTGCAATGAAACTGGTCTCAAAATATTCCTTGGCTTATGCCGACAACATATATACCAAATATGCCAGAGTACGCGGAACTTCCTGTCCGCCATTTTGATTTATGTTGAAAACCTACTTTTTCGAACTCCTCATCAACCATTGGTCCGATTTTCACCAAAATTGAATCAGATGATCTTCAGACTGTGCTGACTAAATGTTATGGATTTTGTATTGATAGACAAAATCGTTTTCGCATACCACAGCGACGAATATCAGGCATGATGCCAAAATGACACTTCAGTCTGTATCTCTGCAATGCTTTGGCATACTGACACCAAACTTTGTGTGTGCCATTATCACCTCACACAGAACACACCAAAATGATTTGCTTACAGCGCCACCTGTTGGTCAAACGTGATAAGCCATTTAATCATAATACTAGTGCTTGTATTTATGATTTTTCCGCCATTTAAATTACAATCATCCTAAAATGGCTTCAGTTACTCCTTTCTGCATTTGGTCTGATGGTCCATGCCTTGCTTAGCTCCTCAATTTGCCTCTGGATTGCTTGGCCCCGTAATTGCTGCTTGCAGCTATATTTGGTTGGCTAGTAAATTTGGTTCTTGGTTGCTTGTTGTATTAGTTGGTGTTATTAGATTTAGGGGCCAAGCACCGAAGGTGCGTAGGCACCTATTGTATCCGTTGGCGTTATTATTAGGGGCCAAGCACCGAAGGTGCGTAGGCACCTATTGTATCCGTTGGCGTTATTATTATTCTTCTTCTTCTTCTTCTTCTTCTTCCGCCGCAAGTCTATGGCAGCCCATAGAACCGATTGCGGGAAAGTTGTATAATTTGGCACACTGATAGAGGACAGTCCCAGCATTAACTGTAGCAAATTTGAAGTCTCTATCTCCTACTCTCTAGCGCCACCACTTGTCCAAAGTTTCAATATTTTTATGCTAATAACTTTTGAACCGTACGCCACAAAATGAAAATTCTTTTTTCCTCTGAATCCTTGGCTCAGGCCAAGTCAAGTAAACCCCGAAATTCAAAAATCGCAAGGTTTAGTTTTTTCGCTATTTTCAATTGTTCGAAAAACCTACTTTTTCGAACTCGTCCTAGACGGTTAGTCCGATTTTCATGAAAATTGGCTCAGTTCATGTTCTGATGATGCCGACAAAAAGTTATGGAATTCAAGTTGATTCGTCCAAGCGTTCTCGACTACCACGCGAAAAAATTCTACGAAAAGCACGCAAAAATGCTTGTGAGGCTATAACTCCGCAACGGTTTGCCGTATTGAGACCAAACTTGGTGTGTGTTATAACAAGCATGACCTGAGACTTCCTGCAGTGTTTCGACGCAGCGCCACCTATTGGTCTGGAGATATGAAAAATGCATATTTTTGCTTATAACTTCTGAATGGTTTTGTTTAAAATCACAAAACTGGTCTCATTAGATTCGGTGGGTCATGGCAAGTCGAATGATATCCAATTTTTCCGTGTCGGCCATTTTAGGTGTCGGCCATTTTGAATTATGATTCAAAATGCTGTATTTTTTTGAACGCATTATCGTATCGCTACGAAAATAATTACAAAAATGTTTGGCTCCATGCCCTGAAGCTACTCAAAAAGTTTGGTGGCAGCGCCACCTTGTGGTCAAAAGTTATAATTAAATATCTAATATATGCTAATAACTTTTGAAAATATTAGACTATTGAAATGAAAGTGGTCTCTCTATATTCCTTGGGTCATGCCGAGAACATCGATACCAATTATGCCAAAATTGGCCATACTTCCTGTCCGCCATTTTGATTAAAGTTGAAAACCTACTTTTTCGAACTCCTCCTAGACCGTTAGTCCGATTTTCACCAAATTTGGTTCGGATCATCTTCAGACCAAGCTGACAAAAAGTTATGGAATTCGTGTTGATATACAAAACGGTTTTCGCTTAGCGCATCAACGAATTTGTTCGTAAGATGCCAAAACACATCTGAGGCTGTATCTCGGCAAAGCTTTGACATTTTTGCACCAAACTTTGTAGGTGCCATTGTCTCCTCACACTGACCATGCCACATCAATTTGGTAACAGCGCCACCTATTGGTCAAGAGTAATAAACCATTCATTAGCCATCAAAAATTACATATATAAAAATGCTAATAACTTTTTATTGCATTAGCCTATTGCAATGAAACTGGTATCAAAATAGTCCTTGGCTTATGCCGACAACATAGATACCAAATATGCCAGAGAACGCTGAACTTCCTGTCCGCCATTTTGATTTATGTTGAAAACGTACTTTTTCGAACTCCTCATCAACCGTTGGTCCGATTTTCACCAAAATTGAATCAGATGATCTTCAGACTGTGTTGACAAAATGTTATGGATTTTGAATCGATAGACAAAACCGTTTACGCATACCACAGCGACAAATTTCAGGCATGATGCCAAAATGACACTTCAGCCTGTATCTCTGCAATGCTTTGGCATACTGACACCAAACTTTGTGTGTGCCATTGTCACCTCACACAGAACACACCAAAATGATTTGATTACAGCGCCACCTGTTGGTCAAAAGTTATAAGCCATTTCATCATAATACTAGTGCTTGTATTTGTTTTTTTCCGCCATTTCAATTACAATCATCCTAAAATTGCTGTAATTACTAATTTCTGCATTTGGTGTGATGCTCCATGCCATGCTTAGCTCCTCAATTTGCCTCTGGAGTGCTTGGCCCCGTAATTGCTGCTTGCAGCTATATTTATTATTATTATTATTATTATTCTTCCGCCTTAAAACTGAACGGGCAGCCCAAACCGTAAGGCCTAGAGAGCTGAAACTTGGTCAAAAGGTAGTAGTCTTGCTCGCTACTCAGGCGCAAAGAACCGGCCCAATCGGCCTAACGGGGGCGCTACAGCGCAAAATACAAAAATTTCAGACATTTTTGGCTGTAGCTCGTAAACCGTTTGTCGTAGACTCAAAAACATGGCATCGTTGCAATCCTTGGGTTAGCCCGAACAAAATTGCTCTGCTGGTTTTTTCGCTCTACGGCGCTTCGTTTTCTCGCAAAATCGAGTTATATCTGAAACCTACTTTTGCGAACTAGTCCTAGGTTTTTCACCCGATCAGAACCAAACCACTGCAGAAATGTTCTCTGGACACTCATTATCAATAATTATCAAAAAAAAGGTTGAAATTTTGATTCTTACGCGAAACAGTACGCCAAAAAGCATCTATGCTAACGTTAGCCAAATGTTATTTTAGCTATAACTCTTGAACGGAATGAGATATCTTCATCAAACTCGGTACACATTTGTATAAGCTCAGTCTTTGGTCAAATAAAAAAAATTGCGCACCTCTGCCACTTGGGGGCGCTATAAGACAGAAAAAACACATAAATAGCTATAACTAGGCAACGGTTGGTCCGATCGACTTGAAAATTGGTATGCAGTTTCTTTGTCTGAAGGGGCAATATTTTCTATGAGGACATTCTCGTATCTCAAAAAACATGGCCGCCATTGGCCAATGAAATTTAAGCAACTATTAGACAAGGTTAACGGAGGTTGATCGGAACGAAACTTGGTGGGGATGTTTGTCTCATGGCCCGAAAGGTCTGTAAGAATTTTGAAAGAAATCGGCCACTAGTTGGCGCTAACGAGTTTTTTGGCTCTGTAATCACTAGGTGTTTCACATATCCATACAATATGGATATCATTTGAAAGATGTCCTCATAATGCACAACTTTGCCTCAAGAACCATTACTGTCAGTCAAAGCGTTCATTAATTATTCATAATTATGTTAAAAAACATACTTTTGCGAACTAGTCCTAGGTTTTTTTCGCCCGATCGGAACCAAACTACTGCAGTAATATTCTGTGGACTCTCTAGATCAATAATTATCAAAAAAAATGTGAATTTTGTCCTTTAGTTAGCTATAACTGGGTCATTTTTAACAAGGGCGTGGCCAAATATACCCAATAGCCTATAAAACCTAAATGAAAACTCAAAACTTTATGAAACTTGGTGGAAACATGTAGCAGATGACTCTTAACAAGCATACAAAGATTCATGGAGATCGGACCATAGGTGGCGCTATAACAGTTAAGAGGGCATCAAAAAAAACACAAGATTTCTACAGAAAATGACCTCAAATTGTAGAACATGTTCATATATTCACACAAACACTAGATCTTCATATCTTAAAATAGATCTCCTCATTATGAACAACTTTGCCTCTGGGCCTAATGCTGTCAATCAAATCGTTCATTAAATATTCACAAATAAGTTAAAAACTTACTTTTGCAAACTAGTCCTAGGTTTTTCTCTTAATCTCGATCAAACCACTACAGAACGATTCTCGGGACTCTCTAGATCAATAATTATCAGAAAAAATTTGAATTTTGTACTTTGGTTAGCTATAACAGCTTAATTTTTAAAAGGGGTGTGGCCAAATATACTAAAAAGCCTATAAAAACCTAAATGAAACCTCAAAACTTTATGAAACTTGGTGAAAACATGTGTCAGATGACTCTGAACAAGCATGCAAAGTTTCATGGAAATCGAACCATAGGTGGCGCTATCACAGTAGAAAAGGCCTCAAAAACAAAAGATTTATATGGTAAATGGCCTAAAATTGGTTGAAAATGCTCATATGTTCACACAAACACTAGATCTTAATATCATATGATAGATGTAATTATTTTGGGGATCTTTGAATATGGGGATGATGTTGTCAATAAAGCTGTTAATTAAATATTCAAGATTATTTAAAAAAGTTACTTTGCCAAAGTAGTCCAAGGCTTTAAGCTGAAAATCAATAAAACCACTGAAGTACAATTCTCTAGACTCTGAAGGTCAATAATTATCAAAAACATGTTGAACAATTGCATTTGGACAACTATAAACCAGTAATTTTTTTATATGTTCTTTTCATAGTGTACACAAAGGCCTATTAATACAAACAGAAAGCCCACAAATTATCAAAACTGTGTAAAAATAATGCATAATTTCATTCTAAACAAGCATGCAAAATTTTAGAAAGATTGGGCAAAAAAATAACACTATAACAGTTATGTTTAAAAAAACAGTGTTGTTTGAGTAAATGCATTTTATAACCACTAGATGGCAGCGGAAGACCACTAATGGTCTCATTCAGCTAAGTTAAACAGTACTGTTCAAAGGTTTCATGAATTCATGCCAAAACATTAATAAATTAACTGTTATAACATTTTAAATCTCATTGAGTCAACGTTTTCCATTTTGTTCATACAGATATATCAGTTTTTACAATTTGGCCACATTATGATTACAGTTTAACCTGAAAATGACATCTAAACTCTTAAAAAGAGAAGACTTGCAATAAGTTTATTGTCACCTATCACTTATTTCAAATACCTTTATCTGCAACAAAATGTGTGTGCATGTATGTGTGTCTTTGTCTTTGTATATGTGTGTGTGTGTTTGTGCATATGCTTATAGAGTATTAATATATTAGTCTAATAATTTACTTTCAGTGTGTGTGTCTGTCTGTTAGCCTGTTCTCCATTTTGGATGTGTTTAACTGTCATCCATACATCCAGGTTGGCCAAGACCACCTCAGAGGCCTTAATGTGCTTGAACCCCGGTAATCGCTGCTTGCAGCTTTAATTATTATTATTATTATTATTATTATTATTATTCTGCCCTAAAACTGATCGTGCAGACCAAACCGTAAGGCCTAGAGACTTGAAATTTGGCCAGATTGTAGAGCTCAATTTGGGGAGAACCTATCAAAGTCTCGACCCAATCGGCCTAACGGGGGCGCTACAGCGCAAAAAACAAAAATTTCAGACATTTATGGCCCGCATTCGTAAACCGTTTGTCGTAGACTCAAAAACATGGCATCGTTGCAATCCTTGGGTTAGCCTGAACAAAAGTATGGCATCTTTTTTCGCTCTACGGCGCATCGTTTTCTCGCAAAATCGAGCTATATCCAAAACCTACTTTTACGAACTAGTCCTAGGTTTTTCATCCGATCAGAACCAAACCACTGCAGAAATATTCTCTGGACACTCAATATCAATAATTATCGAAAAAAAGTTGAAATTTTGATTCTTACGCGAAACAGTACGCCTAAAAGCGTCTATGCTAACGTGAACCAAATGTTATTTTAGCTATAACTCTTGAATGGAATGAAATATCTTAACCAAACTCGGTACACATGTGTATAAGCTCAATTTTTGGTCAAATATAAAAAATTGCGCACCTCTGCCACTTGGGGGCGCTATAAGACAGAAAAAAACACATAAATGGCTATAACTAGGCAACCGTTGGTCCGATCGACTTGAAAATTGGTATGCAGTTTCTTTGTCTGAAGGGGCACAAATATCTATGAGGACATTGGCGTATCTCAAAAAACATGGCCGCCATTGGCCAATGAAGTTTGAGCTATTATTAGACAAGGTTAACGGAGGTCAATCAGAACGAAACTTGGTAGGCATGTTTGACTCATGGCCCTAAAGGTCTGTAAGAATTTTGAAAGAAATTGGCCACTAGTTGGCGCTAACGAGTTTTTTGGCTCTGTAATCACGTGGTGTTTCACATATGCATGCAATATGGATATCATTTGATAGATCTCCTCATAATGCACAACTTTGCCTCAAGAACCATTACTGTCAGTCAAATCGTTCATGAATTATTCACAAATATGTTAAAAACATACTTTTACGAACTAGTCCTAGGTTTTTCGCCCGATCGGAACCAAACTACTGCTGTAATATTTTGTGGACTCTCTAGATCAATAATTATCAAAAAAAATTTTGAATTTTGTTCTTTGGTTAGCTTTAAAGGGGTAATTTATAAATGGGGATTGGCCAAACATACCCCAAAGCCTATAAAGCCAAAACAAATAGTCAAAACTTTATGAAACTTGGTGAAAACATGTGCCAGATGACTCTGAACAAGCATGCAAAGATTCATGGAGCTCGGACCATAGGTGGCGCTATAACAGTACAAAAGGTCTCAAAAACACAAATTTTATATGGTAAATGGCCTCAAATTGGTTGAAAATGCTCATTTATTCGCACAAACACTAGATCTTCATATCGTATGATAGATATCCTCATTCTGAACAACTTTGCCTCTGGGACCAATGTTGTCAATAAAACTGTTAATTAAATATTATATAAAATAAATGAAATAAGCTAATTAACAAACTAGTTCAAGGTTTTAAGCTGAAAATCAATGAAACCACTTCAGTAGAATTCTCTAGCTAATCTAGGTCAATATTTATCAAAAAAAAATGTTAAACATTTGCATTTGGACAACTATAAACTGGTCATTTTCTGATATGTTCTTTACGTAGTGTACCCAAAGGCCTACTAATTCAAACAGAAAGCCCACAAATTCTCAAGACTGTGTAAAATAATGCATATTTTAATTCTAAACAAGCATGCAAAATTTAAGAGAGATTGGGCAAAAAATATCACTCTAATGGTTAAAAAGGTTAAAAACACAGTGTGTATGTGTGTCTTCGTGAATATGCTTATAGAGTATTAATATAAAAGTTTAATCATTTAATTTCAGTGTGTGTATGTGTGTTGTGTGTCTGTGAGCCTATTCTCCATTTTGGATGTGTTTAACTGTCAGCCATACATCAAGGTTGGCCAAGACCACCTCAAAGGCCTTAAAGTGCTTGAACCCCGGTAATTGCTGCTTTCTTTGCCACTGCAAGCACCACTCACATTTTCTTCAGGAAATGTACATTCTAGGATTGCTGGAAAGTTCTGAAATTTGGAACGCAAATAGAGGACATTGAGTTTCAACATTAACCAGAGCCAATGTGAAGTCTCTAATTTATATTGTGTAGCGACTTGTCCAAACTTTCAAAAATTTTATGCTAATAACGTTTGAACCTTAAGGTACAGAAGGAACATTATAATTTTCTCTGAATCCTTGGCTCATTCCAAGTCGATTTAAACCCAAAATTCAAAAATCGCAAGGATTAGTTTTTTTTCTATTTTTAGATATTCGAAAAAAGTACTTTTTCTATCTCTTCCTAGACAGTTAGTCCTTTTCTCACCAAAATTAGCTCAGATCATCTTCAGACCATGCTGGCAAAAAGTTATGGAATTCAAGTTGATTATTCAAAACGTTCTGGAATAACACGCAACCGAATTCAAGAAAAAGTACGCAAAAATAGTTATGAGGCCATATCTCCGTAACGGTTTAGCCTATTGAAACCAAACTTGGTGTATGTTGTAACAAGCATAGCCTGAGGCTACCTGCACTGTTTTGGTGCAGTGCCCCCTAGTGGTCAGGAGATACGAAAAATGCATATTTTTGCACAGAACTTCTGAATGGTTTGGTCAAAAATCACAAAACTGGTCTCTTCAGATTTGGTGCATCATGTTGAATCAAATGATACCCAGTTTTCCCATGTCAGCCATTTTTGGGCGTCGGCCATTTTGAATTATTATCTAAGTTGCTGTATTTCACAAACCGATTAGCGTATCGTTACGACACTAATTACAAAAATGTTCGACACTGTGCCCTGATGGTACTCAAAAACTTTGGGCACAGCGCCACCTTGTGGTCAAAAGTTACAAAGAAATTTAACATATATGCTAATAACGTTTGAATACATTGGACTATTGGAATGAAACTGGTCTCCCTAAATTCTTTGGATCATGCCGAGACCATCGTTACCAATTATGACAAAATTGGCCAAACTTCCTGTCCGCCATTTTGATTCATGTTGAAAACTTAATTTTTCAAACTCCTCCTAGACCGTTAGTCCAATTTTCACCAAATGTGACTCAGATAATCTTCAGACGATGCTGGCAAAAAGTTATGGATTTCGTGTCGATATACGAAACGGTTTTTCGTTTAGCGCACCAACGAATTTGCTGGAAGGATGCCAAAATATATCTGAGGCTGTATCTCTGCACAGATTTGACATATTTACACCAAACTTTGTATGTTGCCATTGTCACCACAAATTGATCACGCCACATCAATTTGGTAACAGCGCCACCTATTGGTCTGGAGTAATAAACACTCATTAATTCTTAATTATTAGCATTTTCTGAAAATTTCATAACTTTTGATTTCATTGACCTATTGTAATGAAACTGGTCTCAAAATATTCCTTGGGTCATGCCGACAACATACATATCAATTATGTCATAATAAGCCGAACTTTCTGTCGGCCATTTTGATCTATGTTGAAAACATACTTTTTTGCATTCCTCATCAACCGTTGGTCCGATTTTCATCAAAATCGAATCAGATGATCTTCAGACTGTGCTGACAAAAAGTTGTGGATTTCGTGTCGAAAGACAAAACCGTTTTCGTACAGTGCCGTTATAAACTTTAAGCACTGTGTCAAAATGACTCTAAGGCTATATCTCTTCAAAGCTTTGACATACTGACACCAAACTTTGTATGTGCAATAGTCACTTCACACTAACCATTCCAGACTAATTTGACAACAGTGCCACCTATTGGTCAAACGTGATAAGCCAATAAATCCTATTACTAGTTGTTGTCTTTATTGTTTTCAAGCCATTTTGCCTAAAATAATCTTAAAACGGTTTTAATTACTCATTCTTGCCTTTCGTCTGAAGCTTGCTCATGTAGTGCTTGGCCCCGTAATTGCTGCTTGCAGCTATATTTTTATTTCTATTGTTACTTTGTACTGCAGTAATAAGAATAAGATTGTTTTGCATTGCATAAATTAGATTAATAGCACAATGCATGTAAATGAACTGAAAACATGTTCTAAAACAGGCTTTGTTTCGCCAAATAAAATTTATGAATTCAATTTTGGGGTTGAAACATGTTCTTGACAGGTTTGGTGAGATACACCCTTCTATCTTCCACAAAATAATTTCAGCTTTTGTCTCTCTGCATGGGAAAGTATTCATCACTGATCTTCTAGTCAAGCTGAAGGTGATGCTGTAATTATTTATAAATTATGCATTTATTAATTGACAGGACTGAGAGTTTTTGAGAGCTTCTCCTCAGTCCAGCAACAGTCACGAGACTGATTGTGAATGAGCATTGGATATATTTAAGTAATCAAGTGTGTTTTGATAGTTAGTGCTTGTTGTATTTGATTAAATCTGTGCAGCAGGTCAGTTTTTATTCTTGAGGGTCATCTGGTGTTCTTTCAAGCCATATAATATTAATTATATTCTAAAAGAGATTGTTACGACTCTAATTTCTGATTGGATAAGCCACAAATTGCATGTATTTCTCAGTTCATTGTGAAGAAATTCAGTAACGCTTCTCATACAGTATAAAGGTCATCATGTGTGCTTTCTGTTGTATAAAAGCAATTTCCACACATATTCTGATTCTCTGTTTGTCAAAGCGTCAGACGTCTCTAAAATCAATCAGTTTCTCCCCCAAACACAATACTCTGTTCATGCTTTCTCAATCTCTTGCCTTTATCAGCGGTGAAATAACCAGAAAACAGTCTGTGAGCCACCGAATGATGACGAGCCTCGCTGTACTGCAGGATGATCGTCAGACTCAGTGGAAAGTACATTCTTCATGCATGTTGCCTTTCGGTGAAAGCGCGCAAGACATAATTCAGATCCTAAGCATGTGAAGTGGTGGAGGATGGCGTATAATGATCTAGAGCTCACGCCGAGCTCCATAACGCCGTCTCTGTGCTGCTAATGTTCAAATCAGACTCACAATCAAGTCAGGAGTGCCAGCGCTTTTAAAAGTCAGTCTTAAAGGATGTGAAAAGAACTTCTGATGAGAAGAGATTGCTTTAAAGTGCAGAGTGACAGAGTAAAAGCAGCTGACGTGTGATGCTGTGCGTCATGGATAGTTTGCACACACAGTATCTTCCTTCCAGCAGTTTTGTTCTCTGTTGGACATTTGGAAATGTGTTTATCTATGTGTTTAATTATGATTCTGAATCACCTTCTTAGTTTAAGATTCTTATTTTTTTGTTCACATTTGTTCATTCAATTTCGGATCACTTTAAAAAAAAAATTATAAATAAATAATAAAGGATGCATTAAAATTTATGAAACGTGCCAGTAAAGACATTTATAATGTTACGAAGTATTTCTGTTTCAAATAAATGCTGTTCTTTTGAACTTTTTATTCATCTGTGAATCCTGAAAAATAAAATGCATCACCGTTTTCATAAAAATATTGTGCAGCACAACTGTGTTCAACATTGATAATAATCAGAAATGTTTCTTGGGCAGCAGATCATCATATTAGAATGATTTCTGAAGATCATGTGACACTGAAGACTGGAGTAATGATGCTGAAAATACAGCTGCACATCACAGAAATAAATTACACTTTAACAGATATTCACAGAGAAACAGTTATTTTAATTTGTAATAATATTTCAGGGTAATTTTAGTATCATTTAGATACTATTATAGTTTGTATTAGTTTTTTTAATTTTTTAATTTGAATTGTAGTTAAAGTTTTAGGAATTTTGTGTGTAAAGTTGTGCAATTTTTAGAAAGTGGCGTGACATTCAGCCAAGTATGGTGACCCATACTCAGAATTCGTGCTCTGCATTTAACCCATCCGAAGTGCACACACATAGAAAGTTGTGTGTTGTCATTTTTATTTGTTTTTATATATATTTTTTTATTTTAATTTCAGTTTAAGTTTTAGTTATTTTAATACATCAAGGTAAATTTATAGAAAATAATAATTGTTTTATTAGCAACAACCTTAAATAAGTTTATAAAATATATTTTCTTAAGTTTTACTTCAGTTAACTTTTTTTATAATGTTTATATTAACAAAAAAATGTTTTATTTTAGTAAACTATAATAACTATAATATTTCATAAGATCACTGTATTCTTTTGATCAAATACATTAAAAAAAACTTCTTTAAAAACAAACATTTAAAAATCATACAAACCCCAAAGTTTTTCTTTGTAGGTTTGCTTTTATGACCTTCCAAATGAATTAATTGACAATTAAATGAAATTCTGATAAAGATTGGACTAAAACCCAAAAGGTTGTAGGTTTAAACCCTGCAGAGATGATCCTTCAGCTATTTTGCTTGGGTTATTCATAGATTCATAATTGAAGTAATTATTATCTCTTGTTCTGGATATGTGATGGTATTCTAGTTAATTGGCTTATGACCGTAATGTGCTGATAATTACGTCTAAAAAGGCTTGCATCCTTTCAGATTCTTCCTGAAAACACCTTTCTGTCCGGTGTTTTTAACACATTCTGACCACTCACTGCACTGACGTACCAATGGTTTTCAATTACGATTTTTATCAAAAGGTGTTTTCATGAACGGAAGGGAAGAGAATTCAACAATATGAGCAGTAATTGACTGTATTTTCTGCTCAACAATAGTAGAAACAGGTCAAGGGAGAGACAGACACACAAATACACTTAAAGTAGCCGGTCATTTTATTACATATTCATATACAGCCACTGCTTTTATAATCTTGATTGCAAACAATACAGTGTGCATGAATCATTGTTGGAAACTTTTAGTTTGGATTGGTATATTTACATGCATGTGACTCACACACAAGCACAAGCAACACATTTAAGAGCACATTACCTTTACCACTGAATTACTTAACATAGCTGTTTCGTAAGAAACTTGTTTGAATTCAAAGTTTTCTAAAATGTTATGCTTGAATATTGAAAGAGACGTTATTTAATTAAATATGCACTAATATGCATGCATTTCCAGAACAGAAATCTAAACATTAGATCAGATATCTTATAAAGGTCATGATAATTTGTCTTTATGTCAATTAATCTGGACTTATAAAACTAATAATTTCTATATTAAATTTCCAACAGTTTAATATATAATACCATAACAAGCAGGTAGATTTCAGTTGTTGAGTTCATCTATATTCCAGTGTAAAGTTTGGTAACACTTTATTTTAAGGTGTCCTTCTTACATGTACTTACTATTATAATAACAATTAATTATGCATTATTACATGCAAGTAACCAAAACCTAACCATATAGTAAGTATATGTAGTTAATTAATATTACTAGTACTTATATGTATAATTACACTGTAACAAGGACACCTTTAAATAAAGTGTAACCTAAAGTTTGACTGTAAAAAGTTAAAACTGTTTTATTGAAACAAAGCGGCATATAAAATGCCTGCTTTTGACACACAGCCATGTTCTTGTTCCTTTTTTACTTCTGAGACACAAGCGACCGTCTGAGACGCGCTCAGTAAAGGTCAGGCGCTCGATGACTCTTCTGCGACAATGAAAGGTTAAGCAGAAAAGCTGCCAACTTTCCTCCGTAGAGACAGGAATAACTATGGGACTCAAACTTACACATACATTGTCAAGTCTCTATGGTGACCGAGACGGTCAGAGAACTGAACTTTATTAGCACTAAAACAAAAACAACAGCAGCTTATTAGCAGTCTGCGATAATGACAGCAGACCTGCATTAGACAGCACAGAAACACCGCTTCAAACCAGAAAGTACTGCTGCAGTACTCAAGACCGGTTTAAAGACCATTATTTTTATTTTATTTTATTTTATTTTATTTTTTTTTATTTTATTTTATTTTATTTTATTTTATTTTATTTTATTGTTTTGGAGTTAATTTTTGTGACACCCTGGTAGTAGCATTAACTGAACCTTTCTACATCACTTTTTTAATTTAATTTTATTTATGTACATTTTATTTTGCTTTTAAATAATGTGTTTAATTTTGAATATTTATATATTTTTTCTTTTAGCCCATTTAATATATAATTTTAATTTGTTAATAATGTTTTATATTTTTAACATTTTTATTTATTTTATCTTTTAGTCCATTTAATATAAATTTTATTTTTACATTTTTTTAATATTTTTGAATTTTTATTTATTTAATTTTTTTTATTATGTAATTTATTTTAGTTGTAAGTAATATTAGTATCAATTTTAAATTTTAATATTACATTTTAATTAGTTAATAACATCATTTGCATGCGTGCAGATGGCACTAGGGATGGGGGGGGATCTGGGGGGGACATAGTGACCCGATCCGTCCCCCTCGGCTCTGTTGGTAAACAGAGGATTAATCAGGGTTTCCGCTATGTACACTAGTCTAAGTAGTGGCGACCCTGCCCGCCATTCCTTAAATGTGTACTAAGCGATTTTTGAAACAAGCTTTTGACCGCAGTGTCTGACAAATTCCCAAAACACATTTGTAGCCAATCAGCAGTAAGGCGTGACATCTGACGTCAAATAGCCCGCGAAACAACTATGGCAGCCCCTACAGATAATATTGCCTACGGATGCTGTGTTTATGCAAGTGGTACATGCTGAGAAATGGACTTTAGGACAATATAACGTTGCAATGAATTTAAAAATCTAGCTACAATTCCTCAAAAAACCTGCCTGGAATGCAGCATTAGTCATTTACCAGACGCTTTTATTCAAAATTAGCATATTAGCAGAGTGACTGTAGATTGAGAGAGATGGCAGATAAAAGAGAGGAAAATATCAGAGAATCAAAACATTAGAAAGAAGGGTTACAATTAGGCAAGAGGTAGGACTCGCGTAAATATCGGAGCAGCTTTCCAATGGTGGAGAGAAACTCAAGGGGTGGGAAGGGCTCGAATCGGACGCTGAGGTTGCTTTGTTTCTTTTTGATATGTGAGCAACGTTGAGTTTGCTTTGTTTCACACAACTTATCCATGTTGGCTTTTGTTTGAATATGCTTGTGTGTCATCTTCACTTGTTTCCGCGATCGTCGTGGCCATGGTTGCGTTTGTACGTGTGGGGCGAAGATTTCAAAATAGGGGCGAGGTACGGTGGCCGAGAGAGCTCAACACGCTGCAACTTCACAAAACACATTCAAATAGAAGAAGCACCAGCAAATTAAGAAAACGTCTTCATCAGTTTGACAGCACACTTGCTGCAAATACTCACAACACAACAAAATTACCCCAACAAAAACGAAAATTTACCTTTTTTTCGGCATATTGATTACCATTTGTATAACCACAGTTGTGCAAATACCATGGTTAAACTACAGTTAGAGTAGTAAATCCATGGTTAATTGTGCATGATTACAGTAACCATTTTTTGTTTGCTTTTTTTATATAATAAATGTATTTATTAATTAATTAATTTCAATAGTAAAACCATAGGCTATGGTTAGTTTTTGTAAGGTAAGTTGTAAAAGTAAGTTAGCCAGCTTACATAACCATTTACAGTTACAGTAATTGTGTTTTAGTCAGCTTATTTAGGCTAATAATATCCACACAAAAAAGCAACAACAACAACAACAACAACAAAAAAGCTAAGGAATCATATGATCAGGATGTTAAAATAAACAAAGATCTTTTCAGAGCAAACATTGATAATTATGTCCCAGCCATATTTGTCACTTTACGGTTCCCTTAAATATTTCTGATGTGGTCTGTGTTTTTGCAGCACATTTCTTTATTTGTTTGTATTGTGAGTATTTGCAGCGCATGTTGTCAAACTGATGAAGATGTTTTCTTAATTTGCAGGTGTTTTAGTCATTTGCAGTGCATTTAGCTCCCTCAGCCACCGTAGCAGGTCCTGTTGGGGTATGGGTGTGTTTGTTTTGGTGCTAAAGAATCGGGTCAGGACAGACGCAGGCTGAAGCACAATAATAATCTAACCATTACTTTGTACCCACCGTCTCACTACACGCTGTTCTGTTGTCAATAAACACACATGACGATGGTGCTGCCACTGACGTTTACGTTCTCTGTGTGTGTGTGCTGTGACTCCTGACCCCAATTATATATAGGTGCATCTCAAAAAATGTTTATATCATGGAAAAGTTTTTTATTTTTTGTAATTTAATTCAAAAAAGCAAACTTTCTTATATTCTAGATTCGTTGCACACGAACTGAAATATTTCAAGAGTTTTTTGTTTTAATTCTGATGGTTACCGCTTGCAGTTTAGAAAAAAAAAAAATTCAGTATCTCAAAAAAAATAGATTATTTTCTCAAAGATCAATCAAAAAAAGATTTACAAAACAGAAATGTTCAAGGTTTCCAAAGTAGGTTTAATTATGCACTCAGTACTTGGCTGGGGCTCCTTTTGCAGGAATTACTGCTTCAGTGCGGCGTGGCATGAAGGCGATCAGCCTGTGGCACTGCTGAGGCGTTATTGAAGGTTTGACAGCGGCCTTCAGCTTCTCTGTTTTGTTTGTCAGATGTTACTTATCTTCCTCTTCACAACACCCCATAGATTCTCTGTGAGGTTCAGGTCAGGTGAGTTGGCTGGCCAATCAAGCTCAATAATATCATGATCAGCAAACCACTTGAAAGTGGTTTTGGCACTGTGGGCAGGTGCTAAAGTCCTGCTGCAAAATGAAATCAGCATCTCCATAAAGCTTGTCAGCAGATGGAAGCATAAAGTGCTCCAAAATCTCCTGATAGATGGCTGCATTGACTTTGGACTTGATAAAACACAGTGGACCAACACCAGCAGACATCACGGCTCCCAAAATCATCACTGACTTCAGAAACTTCACATTGGACTTGTATTCTGCGCCTCTCCAGTCTTCCTCCAGACTCCAGACCTTGATTTCCAAATGAAATGCTAGATTTACTTTCATCTGAAAAGAAGACTGTGAACCACTGAGCAACAGTCCAGTTCTTTTTCTCCTTACCCCAGGTGAGTCGCTTCTGATGTTTTTTCTGGTTCAGGAGTGGCTTGGTTCTAGGAATGTGACAGCTGTAGCTCTTTTCCTGAAGACATCTGAGGGTGGTGACCCTTGATGTGCTGACTCCGGCTTCAGTCCAGTCCTTGTGAAGCACTCCCAAGTTCTTGAATCGGCTTTTCCTGACAATCTTCCCAAGGCTGTGGTCATCCCTGTTGCTTGTGCACCTTTTCCTACCACACTTTTTCCTTCCAGTCAACTTTCTATGAATATACTTCGATACAGCACTCTGTGAACAGCCAGCCCTTTCAGCAATGACCTTCTGTTGCTTACTCTCCTTGTGGAGGGTGTCGATGATCGTCTTCTGAACGACTGTCAAGTCAGTAGTCTTTCCCATTATTGTGGTTGCATGTTCTAAACTAGCCTAGGAGGTACCCAGTATTTATACTCAAAATTAATCAAGCTAATCAAGCTCAAAATGGAATATTCTAATTTTTTGAGATACTTAATTTTTTATTTTCCTAAGCTGTAAGTCATAACCATCAGAATTAAAACAAAATAAACTCTTGAAATATTTCAGTTTGTGTGCAATGAATGTAGAATATAAGAAAGTTTGCTTTTTTTAATTAAATTACAAAAAAAATAAAGACCTTTTCTATGATATTTCAATTTTTTGAGATGCACCTGTACTATCATCTATGACTGAGCTGGAGATTTTTCTGAACTGAAAAAAATTTGACTGCTGGACAGCTTTTCTGAAGTTTACGCACCTCATTTGACTGACGATCGGTTGTGTCATCAGTGACTAAGACCCTATTTTCTGCACTATTTGTGGCAAGCGTCTCTGTCTCCCGTGGGTGCCAGGCACAGGCTGGTACGCCGCGCTGCTCTTGAGATTTACAATCTGTGTTTGTGCTCACCTTCTCATGTTTGCAGACCGTTCACGGAGTAGATATATCGACAGAGGAGCCAGACCTGCAAGCACAAATAAAGAAGGACTCGTTTTCAGATTCCTGATCCACGCTGACTATAAAGCTCTTGGATGGTAAACTGTGGATGGAGATGATTCCAGATTTACTGTAACATTTACTGTAAATGACTGTCTTATTGATCTGAATAATATACTGACAATAAAAAGATAGTTAAAGAGCACAGCTGCAAATTGCACATTGCTTTTTAAATGAAAGGCCGACTGTGAATGCAATGACAATCTTCAATAGCAGTCAAATATCCAGCGTTTTGTAATGTGTAATTTGCTCTTTAATGGCATCACCTATCATAAACATAAAGGAAGCAATTGTTTTCATTTCCTCGATTCATTCCTAATGTTCGTCCGGGTTGGAATCAGTTGTTTAAGGGTCTATTTGATTCATCTGTATGTACTTTGACCGGTTTAATTTAAGGATGCATGTTATCCTTCCAGAGGTAAAATAAATGAACACGTCCTGTTCTTTCACTATGTACACATTCTTCTTCTTTATCTTTCCACCTCTAATGGTGCAGATTCTAAAAAAAAACACCAGTCTTACTGTCTTAACATCTTAAATAGACATTGAGCTTTAGTCATGCAACACGTGCAGAACGAATTTCTGGGAAAACTATTCTTCCATACATGGTCGCATCAAATGCATCAGTATACAAATACAGATTTATTAATGATTTGAAATGATGGTGTATTTGTTAAGACCATTCAATCTGAAACACTTGACCCATTTACATCTATAGAAACATTGTGAATGAAGTATGGTTTTTCAATGCTTATGTTGATTACGCTTATTCTTGGAATAGATTTACACAGAAATGTGTCAGACTGTGTTGCAAGAATTGTTTCTGTTTGATACGTGTAGTTTACAGAAGTGGAATGGTGTAGTTAGAGGAATAATGATCATTAGCTGGAAATGTGCTCACCCTCAGGTCATCCCAGATCAGGATGAGTTTGTTTCTTCATCAGGTTTGTAGAAATGTAGCATTGCATCAGTGTCTCAGCAATGGATGCTCTGCAGTGAATGGGTGCCGTCAGAGTCCAAACAGCTGATAAAAACATCACAATAATCCACAAGTAATCCACAGCACTACAGTCCATCAGTGAACATCTGGAGAAGACAAAAGATGAAACAAATCCAGCATTAAGACGTTTTTAACTTAAAATATGAGTCCTTTTATCAGCTGTTTGGACTCTCATTCTGACGGCACCCATTCACTGCAGAGCATCCACTGATGAGACACTGAAGCAATGCTACATTTCTACAAACCTGATGAAGAAACAAAATCATCTGAATCTTGGATGAACTGAGCGTGAGCACATTTTCAGCTATTTTTAATTTATGGGTGACTATTCCTAACCCTTTAAGCATTCATCAACAAGGGGTTAACAGACCATGTTAACCGCTCAATCCTTGACCCCTTGACCAGGCCAAGGTCCACTGTTACGTAAGAAGAGTCTCTCAATGATTTTGGGGTTGCTGTAGCCATAAATGATCCCATGACCGTCTGATATTTGATGTCGTCATAAATGATAACACAATCAATCTTGAACCCTGCGCTGCATCGCTCACATCTCACTATCTCTGCTTGACAGTCTCTCAAAGAATATATTACACATGCAGACGTTACCCAATACCAGACTGTGTTTTCAAAACAACGTAATCAATCCATGTGTCAATAATTAGTTTTATTAACTTATTGTTATATAAAATGGAAAAGAATAGATCCCTATCTAACCATAATATATCCATTTGCATGCAATTATATGTACTGTTGTTATTATGGGGTTTCCTGCCAGAGGCGCTCTGTGTTGTGAGAAATGCATCCAGTTTTCAGCTTCGTTTCTTCTTTAATTTACACCATAATCACTTTTCTCTTCCTGTGTTGCAGTTCCGTTTAGTTAATGTACCGATTATTGTTGACCTTTGAGGCGTTCTCATCATTCAGCTCAGAAGAGTGTGTAGATACAGAATAACCGTTTCCTGTGCTGCTCTCAGCTAAACAATCATATATCACCCGAGCTGTGAAAGAGTTAAAATGACCAGACAGCGCAAATGAAAACCCAAAACCATGTTCTATATATTGCATTGTCTTCACACAGAAACAGGCATACAGCTAAACCAGTGCATTCACAGAGAAATGAGACGTTTTTAAAATGAATCAGTCAAAAAAAAATTGCATCCTTTTAAATTAAATTTAAATTCACTTGATTATCGTTATTAGCATAATATTCCCTCACATTCAAATCTTGGCAATAAAGTGAGAACTGCTAACGTTTTGTGTAACGAACCCTTTTGAAAAAGAGATACACATACGCATACTTTTAAAAAGAGTATTTATTACAGAAATAATATTCTTGCGTGTGAACTGAATGCAATGTTTCCTGACGCTTCCTTGCATGTTATTTACAATTAAATGAATATAGTTTAAATTTATATTAAATGCAGTTAGTTGAACTTTAGAGCACTTATGGACCCACTTAAATCAGACTTAAGTACATCTTTATATGTAAATTCAGAAGTACTTTGTCTATGAAATACGGTTAAACTGCACTGCTGCTGAATGTTCTGATAAGCTAAACTAAAATATACTTTAATTTAATTTCTATTGAAACTTGTGTGTAATGTATTTGTAATGAAGTTTTTGGTGCAATTAAATTTGCAACAAATGCAATTTGGTATATTTAAAAATATATTAACTTAACATTACAGTTCAAATTTCTATCATGTACTTTAATATGTTAGTCAACACATGAAAATAACTCTTTTAAACAGCAATAAAGATAGTTAAAACATTTTTTTTTTAATGTAAGGTCAAACTTTATTTTTTTTATTTATTTAATTTTTTATATTTTTTATTTCTTTAATATTATATTATCTACAAATTAACCTTTGTTCATGTTAGTTAATGAAAATACAGTCGTTCATTGAGAGTTCATGTTATTTCACAGTGCATTAACTAACATTAACAAGCAGAACTTTTGATTTTAATAATGCATTATTAGATGTTGAAATAAACATTAGCTATGATTTATAAATGCTGTAGAAGTATTGTTCGTTCTAAGTTCATGTGAACTAAAGTAGTTAACTAATGAGCCTTTTCTCTGCAACTTTCTTGCACTCATTCTTTTTCCTTGCATTCATCTCTCTCTCTCTATTTTTACAGACACCTCACCAATTTCCTCTAATGAACTCCTATGGATTAAATTACATTGGCAGCTGACATACATACATACATACATACATAAATACATAAACAAACAAGCCTCTCTGGGTTATTATAAATGTCAGGGCTGAAGCTTTGATTATGCAGGACTGTGGGAATAAGGGCCGCTGCTTACACGGGTTTAATTGCAAGGCTCATATACTCATTGTAAGTTCACACTTACACATGATCAGACAGAGTAAAGGTTAAGCATATTTGGCATGCTGTCCGAAAGTTGGCCCGAACCTACAGTATATATATGCCGCCTCTAAAGCTGACTGGGTAGATCATTTGAACATGCTCCTCCTGATCTTTGTTTATAAAACATAATTTAACTAGATAGTAAAGTTTGTGTTCAAACTTACGTTGGCTGGAAAAAGCCTGACCAGAAAGTATGCGAAGTTGGCTTTTTCAAGCCAACTTAATTAGTCATTACACTTATGCAGACATTAACAAGTCAAATTCCTGGAAAGTTAAATTTGTTGATAAATTTAAGTGTGTTTTTTCAATGTGTATGGAGAATGATTTTAATATAATAATACTCAGCAATAATATGCATTAAGTTTCAGCGCAGTTTTGATTTTAGGTTCACTTCAAAGATGAACTGTGTTAGACTTATCCTACTTGTTATTTTCCATGCTTATTTTGTAAAATATTATATTGTAAAATGCAATTTATTCCTGTGATGCAAAGCTGAATTTTCAGCATTATTACTCCAGTCTTCAGCGTCACATGATCCTTCAGAAATCATTCTAATATGCTGATTTGCAGCTCAGTTTATTGTATATGTATAGTATACGTAGTATATATACATGTATACTTTTGTGTTCAATGGAAGGAAGTCGCTGAACTGATTTGGACGACATAGGGGTACATGAGTACATGATTGAACTTCATTTCTGAGTGAAAGATCCCTTTAAGAGCGGTTCAGATAATGGCCTGGCTCTCAAAAAAGCTTGTGCAATCTACAGAAAAATCCTTTGCATGAATATGAAAGACAGCATACCTAAACCCTCTCTGATGGTAATGAGAAATAAAATGAGAAATGCTTGTGATGCCAGCGGAGATGAGTGTGCTTTTGGACATGACATCATTTGAATGTCAAGTTGAAATAGAAATACAAGTTCTTTCTGGTTGTAAAGGTCATTATCTCTCAGAATGTATGTTGGTTTGTGAGGGTCCTATTTGCACAGTTTCTGCATTAGTTCTTGACTTTCTCTCTCATCTATGGCCCTGCTTGTGTGTGCCATACATCGGCTTTCATCCATTCTTCGAAACAGATCTGTATGTCTTTGAGGATGATGGAATCGATGGCAGCTACATGCTGCTTTTTCTCCCTCTCCACACTTTTGTTTCTCTCCTGTAATGAGCTGAGGCTGTGTGCATTTCCAAACCAAGTTTTGTGTGACTCCTGTTTCAAAGAAAATCTCATTACGATCACCTGCGTGTTCCGCCGCTCTGGAGAAAACTCAACAAATTGTCATTTCACGCTGACATTTGTTTTGCAACTTTCATCTTTGAGGCGGCATTGCTAGTCTTATAATGCATTGCTTTATAAACACGACATGAATAAAGAATACAAAATAATTTAATGCATAAATATTTATATTAGGAAATGCATAAGTGGCTCATGTATATTTTTTACACATCTTCTGAAAGAGCACTGCATCTCTGAATCAAAACACACGCGAAAAAGAAGCAGAAACAATCAATGGCATATATAAGGAGATGCATATGAAATAACACAATCATCAAACATTAAACAGCACATAAATCAACACTGCCTAACATTACTGAATTAAATGTCGACCCAGAAAGTTGAAGTGATCTACTCCATCTATGTTTATGAATCCAAACCAGACATAGACTTTGACAAAAATTTGATTTTCTCAGCTTTTTGATCAAAATGTTGCTTTTTTTATGAAACAAACCCACAAAAAAAGAATGCATGAAGCTAGATTAAAACTGATTTATTTGTTTGTTTGTTTGTTTGTTTAAAAGCAGAGGATATGTTCTTTCTTTTGGCATAGTGTATGTTCAGATATTCATAAAATATTCTGGGGACCATGAAAGTTTTGTGAAAATGATCAAAAGTGCTGGCAGTGGCTGGCAACTTTTTTACAAAACGCTGGCGGGAAAGAGTTAAATGTAACTAGTTTCTGAATTTTCAGAATAAGTGTGTGTGTGTGTGTGTGTGTGTGTGTGTGTGTGTGTGTGTGTGTGTGTGTGTGTGTGTGTGTGTACTACTTTCTTTCCCACTGATTCAGCGTCTTCCTTGGAAACTGCCCACGGCTGAATCAGAAGTCTGGGCAATACCAAAATAACTAAAACCTACCAAAATACTTCAAAGAGACCCGCATCACTACTGAGAAAGGAGAGCTTTCTATAGATGTTAAAATGAATATTGACCTAAATTTGTTATTCATTTTACCATACTGTTTGTGATGTTTATTTGCTCAGCCAATGCATTGCTTTTTCCACCACTTTCACTTTACTTATATAAACAACTGTTCTAATTTGGCTAAAATGTGGCGCTATAATGCGGTCAAAATCTGGAACTTTCATTAATCAACACCTCAGAATGTCTGTCAGCCAATCAGAATCAAGCATTCTGGAGCGCGCCTCAGATGAACGCTAGCGCCGCTGCGCGGAGACGCGCGGTCACGCGCTTCTGCATCAGAAAGACTGCAGCCTGCAAAAGAAAACATGACCTCCAGCAGAACCACTGACTTGTGTGTTTTTATTCACTTGCTCCTCACACGTCCAGGAGCTGTCTAATGTTGCACAGACGCGTCTCTTTCCGTTCCCAAGTTTGTGGTCAAGTATAAACATTAACAAACCAGTGTACATCATTAACGCGTTAAATCAGTTAATGCTGTTTAAGACACACTGTTGCATTTAAGGTTGAAAAAAAAAACAGTGATGTTGCAAGTATTTCAATGAATTATAGGCACAACAGGTACAATGAAGAAAAAAAACATCCCATGGTGTAGTTCATCAAAATTGTATTTTCCTGTATTGTGGTCATTAATAACACAAAGATGGAGCACAGTGTTAAATAAAAACTAAATTAGAGTATAATGGCGTGAAGTAAATAACATAAATATTATCATGAGCACTCCAGTGTATACATAACTGAGCAGTTCTGTGAACTCATCAATTATTAGACGATTTTTACTCGTAAATAATAGAAACAATTTTAACAATATTTTACAGTACAGGCCTATACATGCAACCTTTGCAGAATGACATTGTTTAAAAAAATAAGGAGTTTGATACACGACGTGAAAGTACTTTTCCTCTCAGTACATTTCCTGGTATTAGCTGCACCCGAATGCACGGACCTCGTGCGCGCTCATCCATGCGAACTGACGCGTCGGTCACTCGGCACCTGTTACACCGTCCCGCGGTGACGCGCTCGAGGGGAGGAGCGCAGGCGCGTTTAAAAAGCCGCTCGCGGAGCTTGAGAGAGCCACAGCGCGCTGTTCTTCACTAGTCATCACTCACACAAGACAGAAACATGATTAAGAAAATGAGTCCATCAGAGAACGAGTTTGACATCCCGGCGAAAAACTGCTACCGGATGGTCATCCTCGGATCCACTAAAGTCGGCAAGACGGCGATAGTGTCTCGCTTCTTGAACGGACGCTTCGAGGAGCAGTACACGCCGACCATAGAGGACTTCCACAGGAAACTCTACAGCATTAAAGGAGATGTATATCAACTGGACATTTTGGATACTTCAGGGAACCACCCGTTCCCAGCTATGAGGAGGCTATCCATTCTCACAGGTAAATGTCTGATTATGAACCGGTGTGTGTTTGACTCAAAAGTAGACTCGATTTCTAATCTCTCTCTTTATTCTTTTGGCCACAGGTGATGTTTTCATCCTGGTGTTCAGTCTGGACAACCGCGAGTCGTTTTGTGAGGTCCAGCGGCTCAAGCAGCAGATCTACGAGACCAAGTCCTGCCTTAAAAACAAGACCAAAGAGAACGTGGACGTGCCCCTGGTCATCTGCGGGAACAAGGGCGACCGCGAGTTCTACCGCGAGGTTCAGCGCGAGGAGATCGAGCAGCTGATCGCCGGCGACGAGCAGTGCGCGTACTTCGAGATCTCCGCCAAGAGGAACACTAACGTGGACCAGATGTTCCAGAGACTTTTCACTCTCGCCAAACTGCCCAACGAGATGAGCCCTGACCTCCATCGCAAGGTGTCCGTGCAGTACTGCGACATTCTGCACAAGAAGTCCCTCAGAAACAAGAAGGTGAAGGACGGCGACGCGTACGGCATCGTTGCGCCCTTTGCGCGCCGCCCGAGCGTGCACAGTGACTTGATGTACATCAAAGAGAAGGCGATAGGAGGCGGCCAGGCGAAGGAAAAAGAGAGATGCGTTATCAGCTAAAACCCGAGCTGTTTCGTTATCTGCTGAGGTCATTGCTGTGTTATGGGGCTGTTTCGGTGATTTTTGTGGGATGGAGGGGTGTCGCTGCAGTCTCCGGTGACTCCGAATGGATCGCGTGCGCTCCGGCGGTACAAGTCATCGGCTTGAGCGCTCGCCTCGCGATGTGGAAGCGCATGTTATGCTCGCGAGAGCTCCTGTACAGAATACCGACTCTGTTCTGTTCGGTCCGAGCGCTCTGTGATGTGGCTTATCAACTCCATGCTTCAAATGCGCTTTCTTACAACATTTGCCTTTTTGAGTGCAGGAGGGAGAACGCGGGGAACTTGAGTTGCAATGTCAGCTGTTTACATTTTTTGGGGGGTTAGATTTGATCACAAAGAAAGAACGTTTTATTGCAATTTGAACACTTTTTTATTGTCAATGAATGTATATTTATTCTTCTATGTCGTTGTTGGATTTGACACGTGGAAAACAAATAAAATAATTTCTCAAGAATATGCACGTTTCTTCGTTATTTTTCAGCAGCGCGCGCCTATGCAAAAGACATTTCTTTATGTGCTCACACATTTAATACTGCAAACTAGTAGCTAAACCTAACATACTCCATATGCATGCTTTGAAACTGTAGAATTATGTGAAATTAACTTCTAGGATGCCTTAACTTGTCGTTTGTAGGCTATATACACACACTTGACGCCTGCTTGATCTATTATGGCATGGAATGAGGCGTGAGCAAAAAATAATAATAATAATAATAATAAAATGGTTTCATATCTTCATATTATCTGAAACTCTACTGATTATAAATGTTCCAGATATAAACTTTAAAACTGAACAATAATCTTAAAATCCTCCTCAAACTATTCTCACGCGCTTGACGCCAAGAAAACGAGTCGCACTTGATCTCTTCTGGCTTGTAAAAAAGCATCTCTGAGCACATTGAAAAGAAAGCTTGCAGATACATATTCAGATCATATCCATTAAAACTGCAGGATAATTAGAAAATACCCTATTGGATTCTCAAACTGTTGTCTTTTGTTGTGCACACATTCATTGATTTATCAGTTGCAGCTTGGAACTAGGAACCCAAACTCTCTCTGAACACATTAAAAACATGGTTTCCTCTAAAGTTCATTCTGAGTATAAATATTTCAGATATATGTTTGAAAACTGCAGAACACTATGAAACTGCCTTCTAGGAAGCTCAGACATGAGTCATGTGTTGTGGACACACTGGATGCCAAGAAAACATGACTTGTAATGGACTAATCTATTTTGGCTTGGAACCAGGCTCCAGAATTGGGGGGGGTGGGGGGTATTAAATATGGTTTTATAAACCCTATTTTGAGTATACATGTTCCAGCTACACTATACCAGTCAAAAGTTTTTGAACGGTATATGATTTTTAATGTTTTTAAAATAATTCTCTTGTGCATTTGTTAGAGCCAGAATACAGCAAAAACAGTAATATTGTGAAATATTTTCACTATTTAAAATAACTACTTTCTGTGTGAATCTCTGTTAAACTGTAATTTATTTCCGTGATGAGCAGCTGTATTTTCAGCATCATTACTCCAGTTTTCAGTGTCACATGATCTTCAGAAATCATTCTAATATGATGATTTGCTGCTCAAGAAACATTTCTGATTATTATTATTATTATTATTTAAAACAGTTGAGTATTTTTTTTTTTTTTTTTTTTCAGTATTCTTTGATGAATAGAAAGACCCAAAGAGCAGCATTTATCTGAAATAAAAAGCTTTTGTAACATTATACTCTCTACCATTCAAAAGCTTGGAGCCAGTGTCATTTTTTGTATTTTTTTTTTTTTTGGAAAATAAATTACAGAAATACTTTTATTTAGCAAGGGTGCTTTAAATTGATCAAAAGTGGTGATAAAGACATTTGTGATGTTACAAAATATTTCCATTTCAGATAAATGCTGTTCTTCTGAAGTTTCTATTCATCAAAAAGACCTGACAAAATTATATTCAGCTGTTTTCAACATAATAATAATAATCAGAAATGTTTCTTGAGCAGCAAATCAGTATATTATTATGATTTTTTGAAGATCATGTGACACTGAAGACTGGAGTAATGTTGCTGAAAATACAGCTGCGCATCACAGAAATAAATTACACTTTAACACATATTCACATAGAAAACAGTTATTTTTAATAGTAAAAATATTTCACAGTAGTACTGCTTTTGATGTATTTTGGATTAATAAAATGCAGGCTTGGTGAGCAAAAGAGAAATCTTTAAAAAACATCAAAAATCTTACTATTCAAAAACTTCTGACTGCTAGTGTACATGCTTCAAAGCTGCAGAATAATATAAAAATACCTTCTAGGATTCTCAGATTATTATCTTTTGTTGTGCACACACTTGATGGCAAGCAAAAACATCTTGAAACTGACTAATCTATACTTGGAACGAAGCCTCAGTATTGCATCTGAGAACATTAAAAATGATTGTTAATAGTTTAATCTATCTGAAAGCTTGCAGGTAAACCCGTCAAAGGCTAAAAATATTTCAGATATATGCTTTAAACCTGCACAATAACCTGAAAATGCCTTCTAGGATGCTTAATAAATGTCTTTTGTTGACCACAAGCAAACTTGCGTGTCATCTCACAAATCTATTATGGCTTGAGTAAGACCCTAATATTGTTTCAGGTCACCCAAGCACGCTAAAGTAAAAAAAAGAAGTAATTTAATTTAATGCACAAACTATGACAAAGGTAAAGCATACAGAATAGATTTGCTAATAACAAGCACGCGCACTTTTAAATGCTATTCCCAAAGTAAAAACAAAAACTATATAGACAAATTATATAATACAGCAATTTTACAAACATGCAGAGAGTGTCAGGAGGGTTTGGGGATGTCGAACATGCACAGGCTCTTGTATTTCTGCAGAAGCTGGTTCTTGGTCTGGACCTGCTCTCGGAGCATGCGCAGTTTGCTCTCCTGCAGCGCGAGACTCATGTCGACCCCCGGCAGGCCCGAAATCTGCTCCCGAGCCTCCTGGATCTTCGTCTTCAGCTTGTTCAGCTCCTGATGGACGTCTGGACTGTCTCTGTCCATGCTGTTAACGGGTGAACGCGGACAGGACGTTAAAACCGAGCGACTTCATACACGCGCTGCTGTTGTTTACACAGACCCGACGGTAACACGTCCTGACACGTGACAGTAATACCCCTGCGTTCTGTGCCTTGAAACATAACAGGCAACAATAACCACTTCTTACCATTTTATTATGTCGTGAATAATAGGTAAAAAGGAATAATCTTCAGCCTCCTCTACCCACCGGCTCAGCGGTCGCCATGTTTTTACATCGAGGGGTTGCTGCGTCATCAACGCGCGTCTGAGTCCGTGCGTAAACAACGTCATGACGCTTGTGTTTTATTTTTATTTTTAATTTTTAATTAACATTTTGCAAAGTAACATTTGACATTGTAAAACAGACCGTTAACGAAGAAAACATCCAAATTAAATAAATAAATAATAAAATAAAGAAAGGAAATAAAATGTTTACATTTCGTTTTTTGACTCAAGTGGGTGGGTAGAGAAAAAATAATAATCTAAATTCTAAATCTCTGTTTCTAAATAATCTTATTTAATAATATCTGATATGTTTTAACTGCTTTTTTGTTTCTTTTTCATTTAGACAGGGAATCAGCAAAACGTTTTAATTCAGAGCAAAGTACAATAAAATCTGGTTTAGAAGCTGTAACTTTAGACTTGTGAATATGACCTTTTCCAAGCAAGCACAAGATCTGAACAGCATTATTTAAAAGAGCACAGCCAGTGTTACAAAACAGAAACAGGACCATTTATTCTGTAATGATGCCTCTGTTTTTATCCGTTTTACAAATAATAATAAAAAAAATAAATAAATAAAATAAAATATCTATCCATTTATCTGTCTATATATATTATATTATATTATATTATATTATATTATAGAAAATTATAATTTAATTAAAATAATAAATAACTAATAAATAAAATAAAATATCTATCCATTTATCTGTCTATATATTTTTATATTTTGTTATATTGTATTATTTTATTTTATATGCGCAGAGCTGAGATTTTCTTCAGAAAACAAAAACTGAATTTTACAGCTAGATCACGCGAATGATAGCCTATTATAGCCTATTATAATTTAATTAAAATAATAAATAAATAAATAAATAAAATATCTATCAATTGTATCTGTCTATATATTTCACAGATTATATTATATTATATATATTATATTATATTATATTATATTATATTATATTATAGCCGATTATAATTTAATTAAAATAATAAATAAATAAATAAATAAAATATCTATCCGTTTATCTGTCTATATATTATATTATATTATAGCCTATTATAGCCTATTATAATTTAATTAAAATAATAAAGAAATAAATAAAATAAAATATCTATCCATTTATCTGTCTATATATTATATTATATTATATTATATTATATTATATTATATTATATTATATTATATTATAGCCTATTATAGCCTATTATAGCCTATTATAGCCTATTATAGCCTATTATAATTTAATTAAAATAATAAAGAAATAAATAATACAAAACTGCAGTATAAAAATGTAATAATGTCATGGAAACTTAATATTTTCCAAAGAATATTTTACACATTTATAATATACATTTTTCAGAGAATAAATTGGGATTTGATTCATGATATTTAGGGGTTTGTGGTATCTAAAAGATTGAAAAAGCACCTGGTCTAAAAGTCACATACTGTACATTCAGCAAAAAATAATCAAACTCATCCTTAAAAATGCTGCTCTGATATCTAGTGTCCTTCTCTCCATGACTGACCTGGAACCCAACGCTCAGAGTCAGCACATGACTGATTATCAGTAAAAAGCAAACATTCACAGAACTATACGCAGACAAGCGTTACACAGCCTCCGTTGTGTGTCCACACAGTGCTTTGGGTCTAGAAAGAAACAATTCCCACTTATTATTTGATCATGAGAACGCTTTTATTGTTGTTGCTTTAATACGTATTGGGTGTTTTATGTCTTGGTCATCTGCTGAAGTTGAGATGTGTCCAACAAAACCAGAGATTTTCGCAAAACTTTCCAGGAAACCTAATAACAATCGCATGCATTGATAAATGTGAACTTTGCCCTCTGTTAACCCGTGATCACCCTCTGCCCTTCTGTTCTGAATATCTTCAGTCACACTCTACTGATCAAAAGCCTGAACCTAAACTGCATTCCTGGCCATTTGGAGATACTTGCTTTGGCATTCCTGTAATATTGATTTTCAGAATCGTTGTCCCAGATATGAATGCTGTGAAAAGGTTAATTGCACACCACGTTGTGTCTGTTTGTGTATATTCCTTTAGAGCAGATCTGTGACTTGCACTTTTATTATTTGAAGATGAATGCATGATTATTAATATTCTAATCAAATGATAAAGTGTCTCATCTACTTCAGAGATGGCATATTTTTTTTCTGTAAAACAGATATGATAGCGGAAATAACAATTTAGTAAAAATATATAAATACATTAAATGTATATTTTGGCCTGCTAAAGGATTAAAATAAATAATGAAAAACAATTATATAAAAAAGGTATTAAATAATAAACAATATATAAAAATATTTTGGTTTACTATACATATAAAACTCTATATATTTTACCATCTTTTCAACTTTATAATTGTCCTTTTTTGGTGGATTTTCCTTCTCTTTTAACGCAGCGTCTAATGCTTGGACACAACAGATATACAATAACTAGTGTTTTGTGAGAAACTGAAAGAAGGATTTAAATTCTGTTTGCAGGCTTTGTTTTTATTATCTTGCTCTCATTTTATTATGCTCAGCTAATAAAAGATGAAAAACATGTTTTTCTTTACTTCGTTACCCCCCATAAGTTACGACAAGTCTGTTTTGCTCTATAAAGAAGATATTTTATTCTATTCAATCGTGCTGTTTATAGCAAACTAACTGAATTCGTGGTCAACTGAAAACACACATTTCAGTTATAGATTACGGTAAACATGAATTTCTAAAATTTAGAGTTAGTTTTAGTTGCAGGAGTGTTTTCTATTACACAGACTGTAAGGGATTACAAGTGATTGTTATTGTTGTTTAATTGCTATATAAGGAATTCCAGGTATAGATACTTTAGTAATAATAAAAATATGTTTTTATATAGCGCTGTATAAGGTGCTTTCTTAAGGTGCTTCACAACACAGGCAGTACACAAAACAAAAAAAACGCTGAATCTGAAATAAAAAGCTTTTTGTAACATTATCCTCTCTACCATTCAAAGCTTGGAGCCAGTGTCATTTTTTGTATTCATTTTTTTTTTTTTGGAAAATAAATTACAGAAATACTTTTATTTAGCAAAGGGTGCTTGAAATTGATCAAAAGTGATGATAAAGACATTTGTAATGTTACGAAATATATTTCCAAATTTCAGATAAATGCTGTTCTTCTGAAGGAGTTTCTATTCATCAAAAAGACCTGACAAAATTATATTCAGCTGTTTTCAACATCCGAATAATAATAATCAGAAATGTTTGCTTGAGCAGCAACTCAGTATATTATTATGATTTTTTGAAGATCATGTGACACTGAAGACTGGAGTAATGATGCTGAAAATACAGCTGCACATCACAGAAATAAATTACACTTTAACAGAGATTCACATAGAAAGTAGTTATTTTTAATAGTAAAAATATTTCGCAATATTACTGTTTTTAATGTATTTTGGATTAATAACATGCAGGCTTGGTGAGCAAAAGAGAAATCTTTAAAAAACATCAAAAAACTTACTATTCAAAAACTTCTGACTGCTAGTGTACATGCTTCAAAGCTACAGAATAATATAAAAATACCTTCTAGGTTTCTCAGATTATTATCTTTTGTTGTGCACACCACTTGATGGCAAGCAAAAACATCTTGAAACTGACTAATCTCTACTTTGGAACGAAGCCTCAGTATTGCATCTGAGAACATTAAAAAATGATTGTTAAAAGTTTTAATCTATCTGAAAGCTTGCAGGTAAACCCGTCAAAGGCTAAAAATATTTCAGATATATGCTTTTAAACCTGCACAATAACCTGAAAATGCCTTCTAGGATGCTTAATAAATGTCTTTTGTTGACCACAAGCAAACTTGCGTGTCATCTCACAAATCTATTATGGCTTGAGTAAGACCCTAATATTGTTTCAGGTCTCCCAAGCACGCTAAAGTAAAAAAAAGAAGTAATTTAATTTAATGCACAAACTATGACAAAGGTAAAAGCATACAGAATAGATTTGCTAATAACAAGCACGCGCACTTTTAAATGCTATTCCCAAAGTAAAAACAAAAACTATATAGACAAATTATATAATACAGCAATTTTACAAACATGCAGAGAGTGTCAGGAGGGTTTGGGGATGTCGAACATGCACAGGCTCTTGTATTTCTGCAGAAGCTGGTTCTTAGTCTGGACCTGCTCTCGGAGCATGCGCAGTTTGCTCTCCTGCAGCGCCGAGACTCATGTCGACCCCCCGGCAGGCCCGAAATCTGCTCCCGAGCCCTCCTGGATCTTCGTCTTCAGCTTGTTCAGCTCCTGATGGACGTCTGGACTGTCTCTGTCCATGCTGTTAACGGGTGAACGCGGACAGGACGTTAAAACCGAGCGACTTCAGACACGCGCTGCTGTTGTTTACACAGACCCGACGGTAACACGTCCTGACACGTGACAGTAATACCCCTGCGTTCTGTGCCTTGAAACATAACAGGCAACAATAACCACTTCTTACCATTTTATTATGTCGTGAATAATAGGTAAAAAGGAATAATCTTCAGCCTCCTCTACCACCGGCTCAGCGGTCGCCATGTTTACATCGAGGGGTTGCTGCGTCATCAACGCGCGTCTGAGTCCGTGCGTAAACAACGTCATGACGCTTGTGTTTTATTTTTATTTTTAATTTTTAATTAACATTTTGCAAGTAACATTTGACATTGTAAAACAGACCGTTAACGAAGAAAACATCCAAATTAAATAAATAAATAATAAAATAAAGAAAGGAAATAAAATGTTTACATTTCGTTTTTTGACTCAAGTGGGTGGGTAGAGAAAAAATAATAATCTAAATTCTAAATCTCTGTTTCTAAATAATCTTATTTTAATAATATCTGATATGTTTTAACTGCTTTTTTGTTTCTTTTTCATTTAGACAGGGAATCAGCAAAACGTTTTAATTCAGAGCAAAGTACAATAAAATCTGGTTTTAGAAGCTGTAACTTTTAGACTTGTGAATATGACCTTTTCCAAGCAAGCACAAGATCTGAACAGCATTATTTAAAAGAGCACAGCCAGTGTTACAAAACAGAAACAGGACCATTTATTCTGTAATGATGCCTCTGTTTTTTATCCGTTTTACAAATAATAATAAAAAAAATAAATAAATAAAATAAAATATCTATCAATTTATCTGTCTATATATTATATTATATTATATGATATTATTTTATAACCTATTATAATTTAGAATTAAAATAATAAATAAAATAAATAAAATAAAATATCTATCCATTTATCTGTCTATATATATTATATTATATATATTTATATTATATTATATTATATTATATTATATTATATTATATTATATTATATTATATTATATTATAGCCTATTATAGCCTATTATAGCCTATTATAGCCTATTATAATTTAATTAAAATAATAAATTAATAATTAAAATATAATTTATTTAAATAAAATATCTATCCATTTATCTGTCTATATATATTATATTATATTATATTATATTATATTATATTATATTATATTATATTATATTATATTTTAGTTTATTTTATTTTTAAATAAATAAATAAAATATCTATCCGTTTATCTGTCTATATATTATATTATATTATAGCCTATTATAGCCTATTATAATTTAATTAAAATAATAAAGAAATAAATAAAATAAAATATCTATCCATTTATCTGTCTATATATTATATTATATTATATTATATTATATTATATTATATTATATTATATTATATTATAGCCTATTATAGCCTATTATAGCCTATTATAGCCTATTATAGCCTATTATAATTTAATTAAAATAATAAAGAAATAAATAATACAAAACTGCAGTATAAAAATGTAATAATGTCATGGAAACTTCATATTTTCCAAAGAATATTTTACACATTTATAATATACATTTTTCAGAGAATAAATTGGGATTTGATTCATGATATTTAGGGGTTTGTGGTATCTAAAAGATTGAAAAGCACCTGGTCTAAGTCACATA